>NC_037668.1:168131777-168248125 GCF_003255815.1 Theropithecus gelada
GCCTCAGCCTCCCGAGTAGCTGGGACTACAGGCGCCCGCCACCTCGCCCGGCTAGTTTTTTGTATTTCTTAATAGAGACGGGGTTTCACCCTGTTAGCCAGGATGGTCTCGATCTCCTGACCTCGTGATCCGCCCGTCTCGGCCTCCCAAAGTGCTGGGATTACAGGCTTGAGCCACCGCGCCCGGCAAGTTTTTGTATTTTTAGTAGAGACGGGGTTTCACCGTGTTAACTAGGGTGGTCTCAATCTCCTGACCTTGTGATCTGCCCAACTCGGCCTCCCAAAGTGCTGGGATTACAGGCATGAGCCACCGTGCTCGGCAGAATAATTTTTTTATATATACAGTATATAAAATATATCTGCTATAAATTCCGTGCATACTGGCATTTAAGGTCAAGGACTGGTTTCTTAACAAATTAAAAGTAAACTATTTTTTAAAAAGAATTTAATGATATCTCTGAAACATCCAAAGAAGAAATAGTTATCAATGAATTTGCTTGTTTTTAAGCTTTTTATATTCTTATATTTTTATATATCATGGAGACTATAATGTACTTAATGTTAGGAATTACGTTTTATCCATTTTAAATTTTTTAAGTATACAGCCAAACTTAATTTTTAGAAGAATAGATGTAAAGGTGGCCTAACATTCATAATCCTATTGTAGTTTCAGAAATTTTGTTTGTCTCAGGTATTCACTTTTTGACAATCGTGATTTTTCATAGTTACAATAGAATGATAATTATAAACCTTACAGCTTGCTGTAGGTTTTAGTGGTGACACTCTCATTAGAGAATCAGCTAGCTTGAGGGTCCTTTTCTTTAGGTGCTGTTTGTGGTTAAAAATGATAATTTCTTGCTAGGCACAGTGGCTGATGCCTGTAATCCCAGCACTTTGGGAGGCCAAGGCGGGCAGATCACCTGAGGTCAGGAGTTCGAGACCAGCCTGGCCAACATGGCGAAACATTGTCTCTACTAAAAATACAAAAATTAGCCAGGCGTGGTGCCATGCGCCTGTAGTCCCAGCTACTTGGGAGGCTGATGCAAGAGAATTGCTTGAACCTGGGAGATGGCGGTTGCAGTGAGCCAAGATCGCTCCATTGCACTTCAGCCTTGGTGACAGAGCGAGACTCAAAAAAAAAAAAAAAGATTTTTAACCTTTAAAAGATAAAAAATTTAAAATTAAACAATTTTAAGATATGTAAGCACAGATATCAAGAATATTGTTATGTTTTCAACATTCTAATAGGTTTTCTCCCTATATTTTAAAGTGTGGTATTGTGTTAGTACCTATTATTATATTTTTGCATGTTTGAGTTTAATGAATTGAGACATAATCAGTTTTGTTTTTATTCTGTTGATTCATACGTTATTCTGTTGATTTATACATTGTCAAGTACACATGGAAAGGTTTCTGGTAATCCTGAACAAGAACATTGATTTTATCCATGCTGTAGGTAGGCCATAGATGTTTAAGCCCCAAGTGAATCTTGGTAGACTAGCAGAACATTGTATTAGAGTCTCGTGTATTCAAAGCAGAGGCATAAATCATGATATTACAAGGGTGTATCAGTTGACTTACTGCTGTTTTGTGACCATAGGTAGGGAGGATTGCTGTTTAAAGCCATGTCATTGGTTCTCAAATCAGTCAGGCATGAAGCCTTGTCATATGCCTCTATAATTGTACCTCACCAGACTTTCTCTAACTAGTCAGCTGGGGCTGTGCATTTTGTCTCAAACACCCGGCTGGCCAGCATCTGACAGGAGCTTTCTCATCATCCTGTCAGTAATATGTTAACTAGAGTGTATATTTGTGGCCTGTAGAAGCAGGTGGAAGGGATGCTTCTTTTAAAAGCAGATGTCTAAATGTTAGCTATTATTTTGACCATTATTTAGTTAGTAAGTATCACCCTCAGAAAGTCTATAAGCATATTAGTTACAGAGATTTGATTGTGTAGTGCATGTTATTTTGGGGATATTTAGAGCAAGCAATATGTTATGAGTGCTGGAATTACGTTAATAAACTGTAATTTCTTCCTTTGTTATAGTTGCCCCCAGGCATTTAAGCATATGCTTTTCTCTCCTTCTCTCATTAATTCCATAAAGGGCATGTGTAAAAAGAAATCTTTCGATCTCTGGAAAATCAGCTATTAAATGTAGATTTTATAGGTTTAGTCAGACTGAAAGGCAATCCAGAGGATTTTAACCTCTTCATCTGGATTATACATATTCTTGATTTGTCTCTTAATGATGCCACCTGTGTCAGCATTTAATCTGAAACCTAAAGTGCAGAGACTTTCTGGAGATGAGGAATTGAACATTTGGTGAGAGAATAGAGATTATGTAGTCCTGCTTCCTAGTTAAGGTTATTAAAGTGTATTTTTACCCCTCGTGTTTTTAAAGCTGCAGCAGAGTGGTGCAGTTAAAAATTGTTATCATGATTTCTCAGGGAAAGATTCTAGAAGCAATTTTTAGGTTTTTAATTCTTCCCCAAACCCATAAGCAACCAGTTATGTCATCTGAAACTGGGAATAATTCTACTTACCAGTTTATTATTTCACATGTACACAGCTATTCTGAACATTGTATTTTTAGTCAGTGCTAAGTGAATATGACTGGAGTGAGGAAATGGTACTGTTGAGGTCATCAGGAAACAGTTTATTGGAAGGGATGTGTGAAGGTACTTTGGAGGAGACTTCTGTTACAGGAAAACTAGAGGTGTTTGTATCTTCCAACTCCTGTAGTGATAATGGCTCTGTTTTTCATGAAAATAAACACATATTTCTGCCTTATGATTTTGTCCATTTGAGTCCTAAAAGTAAATAATTGGCTTTTAATTCACAAAGAATAATATTTTAATTTAACGATTGTGGAATTATCAAAGCGTTGTATTAAATTGTCATTCCCCTAGGTTCCATAAGCTTTGTTCCTGTGTGATATCCATAAAAATGACCTTGGATGATTTCAGTTTACCAAGTATTTTTTTTTCTTTTTTCTTGTCCTTACAGCTTACAGTGTTAATGTTAGTATTTTTCATATGCAACAATGACAATTTTGTGCTGATAGTGGTAATCAACATTAAATAAAAGAAAAAATATATGTGTTGGTTTTGTTTCTTTAGTAAAACTGTTGAGGGCAACGTGTTTATTTTAAAATGTACCTTCTATATTTATATGTTTTTACATACTATACTTTTTTTTCATTTTACAGTTAGGCAAATTTTTTTCTCTTCCAGTGAGCTTTCTTGTAACGCAGTTTAACTCAATGTTGACATCCCATTCAGTATTTCCAAAATAGAACTCGCCATCTTTTCCCCATAGTCTCCTTCTCCTACTATAAAGGGCGAAGTTGGTGAATCTCTCCTCCCTCTCATCTGTTTTCCCCACCTATATCCTATAGGTTCTACCTCCTTAATCTTTTCGCCTCCAATTCCTGTTCTCCATTTCAACCGCCCACTGTCTTAATTCAGTGGTGATTACTTTCCACAGGTATTGTTTTCAGATCATATATACTGAATTCACTTACATAAAATGATGATGTTAGTAATTATTATAGCCAATATATAATAGGGCATACTTTGAGCTGCTTACCCCACTGAGAAATTTATTTAAACTAACTCATTTAATTATTATGTATTATGTGGTAGGTACAGTTGTTATCCATGGTAGACAGATGAAAATGTGGATTTTGAAATGAGAGAGAGTAAGTTGAGCAAGGCCATAGTACTAGGAATTGGTTTAACCAGTTCTGTATGATTCCAAAGTATATGTTTAAAACCTTTATGCAATTTTGCCTCTTAGAATGACCATCTTGTAAAACCAAATGCATCCTTACCTTTTGCCCCAGTATAGGAACTGCCCCAATATAGTATCCCTTCCCTTAAGGAGCCTCAGTTTATTATTTGAATTACAGTGAAGTGACTTTTTTCCTTGTCTTTGTAGGTCTAGTCGATTATCTCTCAATATGTCATATTTATACCTTTCTCCCATTTTAAATACCACTTTTAGGGCTAGCACTTATCTTCTGTTTGGACCTCTCGTTTTCTCATATTTTAGATTCATTCTATATGTAATTACTCAATCCTTCAGAATAAAAAACATCTATTGGTTCCTCATTGCCTATAAACTGCTAAATCTGGTAAAAAACTATCTGTGATGTGACCCTAAACCTTTCTTTCTAAGGTTTTCAATTACTTATAGTTCACACAGATCTTTAGACAATAAAGTTATCAGGGCAGGTTTTTTTTTTTTTTTTTTTAAATCTGGTTCAGTCACTAACTACAATGTATCTGTCTCTTAGGACAGTGGTGATATGTATCCATAGAAGATTTTAACAATAATTTTCTGAATGGATGAAATTGCACTTTTTGCTCATCCTCGTATGTGTTTAAAATCTCCCACATGCATGCTTCTGAATGTTTTTCAAAATCTGATTTGCTTTACAGGAGGCTTAGTTTTTATGAGTAACCAGTGTAACATCTTTCATCTCTGAACTACCATAGCATTTACTACATACCCTTCTCAAATTTTAATTATTAGTGAATATGTCAGACTCTTGTATTAGATATCAATGTCTTTACAAATTAAAAACCTGCCTGGTATGGTAGCTCATGCCTGTAATCCCAGCACTTTGGGAGGCTGAGATGAGAGGATTGCCTGAGACCAGGAGTTTGAGAATAGCCTGCGCAATGTAGTGAGACCCTGTCTCTACAAAAAATTAAGAAAATTAGCTGGGTGTGGTGTCACACGCCTGTAATCCCAGATACTCGGGAGGCTGAGGTGGAAGGATTGCTTGAGCCCAGGGGTTCAATACTGTAGTGAGCCATAATCGCGCTACCACATTCCAGCCTGGCAACAGAATGAGACCCTGTCTCAAAAAATAAAACAAATAAAACCATGGGTTGTGTGTGTGTTCATGTATATATTGAAGAATAAATTTAATTATTTAAATTGTATCAGAAAAGTTTTTAAAATAAAAAAGCATTAATTACATTATAGTGTAAAATATAAAGTGTTACTCTGAAAATGCCAGAGTAGAAGCTGTGTATTTGTCAAGCAGAAATGTATCCCTTGATTTATCTCTTTGACGTTTGTCTCTTTAAATAATAAAAGTCTCTTTGTAAATCTTGAAGTTTCCAAGTTAGGTGCTAATTTCTTTTTCTTTTCTTTCTTTCTTTCTTTCTTTCCTTCCTTCCTTCCTTCCTTCCTTCCTTCCTTCCTTCCTTCCTTCCTTCCTTCCTTCCTTCTTTCTTGTCTTTCGCTTTCTTTCTTTCTTTCTTTCTTTCTTTCTTTCTTTCTTTCTTTCTTTCTTTCTTTCTTTCTTTCTGTCTGTCTGTCTGTCTGTCTTTCGCTTTCTGTCTTTCTGTCTTTCTCAGAGTTGCCACTCTGTCGCCAAGGTGTCGGAGTGTAGTGGTGTGATCTCGGCTCACTGCAGCCTGTGCCCACTGATCTCAGTCATCTTCCCACACCTCAGCCTCCCAAGTAGCTGGAACTACAGGCATGCGCCACTATGCCTCGCTAATTTTTGTATTTTTTTGTAGAGATGGGGTTTCACCAAGTGGCCGAGGCCGGTCTCGAACTCCTGGGCTCAAGCAATACTCCTGCCTCGGCCTGCCAGAGTTGCTGGGTTCACAGGCATGAGCTACTGTGCCCGGCCTAGGCACTAATTTCTATGTAGGTTTTGTCTTTAAAAGAAGATTTGTGTTTAGCTATTTTCTACTAGGTAATTTTTTTTTTTAAAGTCTACGCAAAAATAGTAATGCTGTGGGGAAAAATTTATTAATACGTCTTAAACCCTTTTCAGCTTCATGAATCTGTATTGCAATTATGACTTTTGTTCAGCCTATACGGGAACTTAGTTAGGTATTCTTTGGTCTTCATATAGTCCTAAATAGAAAGTTTATTACTTTCTTTCTATGAAAAATGTTCATTTGTTCATTCATTGAATCATTCTTCATTTAAGGAATGCTTAACTCATGTCAAGCAGTGTTCTGTAGGTAAGATCATAAAGTAACAGCACCAAGTGGCCAGCAGCATTCCTTTGTTAGTTTTTTATCAATCTTTATAGCCTTTGTATCAGTCTGGGTATGACCAGGAAAGAGAAACTACATAGTAATTTGAACAAGGAAAGTTTAATATAAAGAATTTAAAAACTATAACATGGGATTGGAGTAACAAGGGATGGGCTTCTAGTAAGTGAAGGGAATTATAAAGACTATAGAAATACCAAATATAAAGCAACTATTAGTCTTAGGGCTGCAATGGAGCACCCAGGGAAGAAGCCCCATCTGGATGCGAGATCCAGACTCCAGTGGAGAGGGCACAGCTGTGGCTCATTGGATGGCAGAGGAGTTGCTATGGTGCCATACTGGCAGAATTTTCTGGAATCCTGCCCTTTGGGGTGCCCAGGAAAGCTGCCCTCAGAGAAATGCCATTCCTTAGAAATTGCATTGGGAGTTATACCTGATGTAAATGACGAGTTGATGGGTGCAGCACAGCAACATGGCACAAGTATACATATGTAACAAACCTGCACGTTATGCACATGTACCCTAGAACTTAAAGTATAATAATAATAATAATAATAAAAAAAGAAATTGCTGGAAAGCCATACGAGAGGTACTGGGGAAGCTGCTTTCAGAGAGATGCCTCACTAGCTGCAGACTACTATAAAGCCTCCTAAGGTGAAGCTGTTAACTAGGATTGTGTTACTGGAGGCACTCCTTTAAAAAACTAACAAAGGAAAGCTGCTGGCCAGTTGGTGTTGTTGGAAATTGTACACTCCAATAATCAGGTGCAGGAGATGCCTCCTGTGCTGCAGGAACCAGGCACTAGAAAGGCTCCAAGTGCTGCAAGAGTCAGAGGTACTCTGCTATAAGGTAGAGGCGTGCTGAGGGAAACCTTTGGCTGCCAGTACCTGCAGGAGCCAGGCACTGCAGAAACTGCCCACTGCATAGGAGCCTGGTGGACACCTGTGCTGCAGGAAATGGGCCCTAGGGAAGCTGCACGTACAATAGGAGACAGCCCTTGATGAGCCATAGGCTTTGTAGGAGCCTGCAGAGTGTCTCACTGAAACCAGGAGCAAGTTCTCTCTTTGCATTGTCTCTTTAGTACCCTCTCCTGACAAAGTTTGACATCATGCCAGTTGCTAAAAGGAAAAATATCCAGAGTCCAGATCCATTTTTACAGATCAGGCAGTGAGGGGCAGATTTTGAGCCGAGAGGCAGTAAGTTGATAATTGGTACAGCCCACCCCTTTGGATACTCAGCCTCTATTTGTACCCTTCTATACACATTTGAATTCCTGTACAATAAAACAAATCTGTTTTTCTACCTAATAACATACAACTATCATTTTTACAAATGTAGGCATTCTCACCCTTTCCTCTAGGAGAAGCCCTTGTTTATGTAACTGGTCAAGAGGCCATAATTGGTATGTATGGCTTCCTCTTATTACCCATTCCATATTTCTCTCACCCTCAGCTAGAACTTCACCTGGAAAGGATCTTTATCTGGTTTATGGCTTCCTCTTATTACCCATTCCATATTTCTGTCACCCTCAGCTAGAATTTCACCTGGAAAGGATCTTTATGTGGTAAAATGTCCCATTCTCAAAGAGTCTCAATCCTCAAAGTTTTTGTTGTGTTTTGGTTGTTGTAGTTTTTCATTTCTTTTACTTTAGGCATGCAAGTCCTGAGGTACCATAGAGAATCCCCTGGTTCAAGACACATTTCTCTTTGCCTGTATTATATAGAAGCACCCCAGTTTCCCTTTGATTATTGAGAACAGTCACTCAAGCCAGTAGATTAACTTCCTCTTCTTTAGCCTGTTGATTCAGTGGTATATGGTACCCCATTTAGCCAAGTGGCATCTTAAAATGCAAGTAGAAGCATTCTTCTGTTAAATAGGAAGGAGTTAAAAATAGTTAACTACCTGAGAAGCAAAGAAATGCCTTTATTTTAAAATAAATATTTGCCATGGGTAGATTTTCCCAAGATGAGGTATATAAGTATTTATTCATTTGTGCATTGATAAATGCTATTATTTGTCAGGTACTAAGTACTGGGAATTTCAGAGTTACTAATTTGCGATTCTATAACAGTGTCAATGAGTCAAGGACAGTCAATGTGATAAAAATTCTAACATGGGAAATATTAGAGGGTAGAGTGGTAGACTACAGAGTTTACTTCAATATGACACCTCATTCTTGAAAGGAATTTGTATCATGTCTAGGAAATATGTGTTTAATATATTACTGTTTTTTTTTTTTTTTTTTTTTTTGTGTGTGTGTGTGTGTGTGTGTGTGTGTGTGTATGGAGAGAGTGGGAGAGAGAGAAAGCAGGCTACAAAATCTAGTTGGGGATATAAACAGTGGCCAGATTGTGAAGAATCATATTTGCTAATTTAAGAGGTTTGGCTTTTATCCAACAGATTGTGGGGAAGCAAATGAGGTACATGACATGACAAGTTTTGTTTTAGAGAAGGTAACACTGGTGGCCTTATAAAAGAAGAAATGGAGTAGGGGAAATCCAACAGACAGGAGATCAGTTAAAAGACTGTTACAGTAATAAAAGCAAGAGATGATTAGCTCCTGAACTAGGACAGTGACCTTAAGAGGGAGGTGAGGCTGGGTTTTAGAAACATTTCCAAGCAAAAGTCTTTTGCCTATAGTATCAGCTTAAGAGTAGGTAAGAAAAGGGAGAGAGTAGAATGGCATACACAGGACAAGTCTTTACCAAGTGTTTATTTAGTGTCTTCTTTATAAGGGAACAGTTCTTGATGTCATTTACTAACAGCAAATTTTCACTTTATAAGTATGTGTATGCATATACACACATATACATGCATATATTCACATATATATGATATGCATGCTAAGTATACATACGTATGTTAAACATAAGATAAAGGTGTATATATAGTAATTTTAACATTAAATATGTGTATGTGTAATTGTTTATTCTTATTTCATTGCAAATTATTATATTTATTAACTCTAAAGATTTAGATTTACTTTGTTGTTGCTTTGCCATTGTGATTGTCTCTTTTTCAGTGGCTGGTGGTTTGCGATCAGTTTTGTTTTGTTCTGGGTGAGATATATTTTAAATTATGGTTTCAAATATGACTAATAGTTAAAGAGTAGCTTCAATCAGCTTTTATTTACTGTTTATTTGAAATATTGTTTGAAAATGTGACAGTAATATGTTTATATTAATAGTATCTTCTAAAATTAGAGATTTGTGTTTTAGACCAACTACTCTATAGTACATCAACTACCTTCTTATAATTCATTTAATTTCTTTTACCCTGAAATTTCTTGTCTAAAAAATGAAGAAATTGAACAAGAATGATCTCTAGGATCCTTTCTAGTTGTTAAATACAATGATTCTTATATTGTATAATTTATTTTTTAAAAAATGATTGCCAAATTATGTAATTTTTATATATACCATATGAATATCCTAACCCTTTGTCCTCCACAATGTACAGTTTTAGATATTTGTGAAGAGAAAATATTGGCAGATTTGAGGAGTGTTGTAGTGTTACGCTCTTTAATTTTGATGGAAAAGTAGATGGGCCTTCTCTAGGAAAAGAAAAGCTGCTATTGAATTGACTTTGAGAATGAGAATTAGAAAGCAGTAAATTTAGTGATAGGGAAATGTCATGTAGGTGAGGAGATGTATTTGAGGGTATTGGCGTTTATGTTTAATGTGATAGCACAGAAATCCAAAGAGCTGTGAAGAGGTGAGTACAACAGTAATGGTGGTATATAGAGGGTAACTAGAATGTAAGTTCCTTGAGAGCACAGATTTTTGTATGTTTTGTTCATTACTGTATCCTTACCACTAATAATAATGTCTGGCACATGTTTAGTGCCCCACTTACTGGCTTAGTAATCTTGGCCAATTGACTTAACTTTGCCTCAGTTTCCCAAACTATAAAATGAATGAAAGAAAGAATGAATACTTGAAGGAAGCAAGCAAGAAAGAAAAATTTAGAATTATTTGGCCAGGAAGAGCTAATAAACCAATGACTAAATGTGAGATGATTAGAACTTTCCAAAGGACCTGGGTATGATGGAAATAGTTTAGAATAAACTTTTAGCAGTGAAGTATCAGAATTTACCGTCTACTGTGGTCTGAATGTGTCCTCCAAAATTTATATTTTTGGAATTTAAACCCTAATGTGATAGTATTAAGAGTTAAGGTCTTTAGGAAGTAATGAAATCATGAGCCCTCATGAATGCGATTAGTGACCTTATAAAAGAGCTTCAAGGGAGCTGTTCAGTCCCTCCTGCCATGTGAAGATGCAGTAACAAGGTGCCATCTATGGAGAAAAGAGCAAGCCTTTACCAGACACTGAATCTGCTGGTACCTTGATGTTGGATTTCCCAGTCTCTAGAACGGTGAGAAATAAACTCCTATTATTAATAAGTTACCTACTCTAAGGTATTTTGATATAGTAGCCCAAAGAGACTAAGACACCACCCTAAGAGAACGAAGGAAGAAAATAGAGTATAAAAAAATTTAGGTTTATTTGAAACCACCAAAATGTCTTTCAGAGTAGCTGTACCATTTTGTAGTACCATTGTAAATGAATGAGAGTTTCTTTTCCACATCTTCATCAGCATTTGTTGTCAGCGTTCTGGATTTTGGCCATTCTAATAGGTGTGTAGTGGTATCTCCTTATTGTTTTAATTTGCCTTTCCCCGATGACATGTGATGGGGAACATCTTTTCATATGCTTATTTGTCACTCGTATATCTTTGTTGAGGTTGGTGAGGCATCTGTTACAGTCTTTGACCCATTTCTTAATTGGGTTGTTTGTTTCCTTATTATAGAATTTTAAGAGTTTTTTATATTTTGGATAGCAGTCTCTTATCAGATATGCCTTCTTCAAATATTTCCTCTTAGTCCCTGGCTGCTTTTTAAATTTTCTTGGCAGTGTTTTTCACAGAACAGAAATTTTAAATTTAATGAAATCCAACTTATCAATTAATTTTTTCATGGTTCATGACTTTGGTGTTGTCTCTAAAAGTCATTGCCAAGCCCTAGGTCATGTAGATTTTCTCCTGTATTATCCTCTAGGGGTTTTATAGTTTTGCATTTTACATTTAGGTCTGTGATTCATTTTGAGTAAATTTTCATGAAAAGTGTAAGGTCTGTATCTAGATTCATTTTTTTTGGCATGTGGATGTACACTTGTTCCAGCAGCATTTATTGATAAGACTGTCTTTTATTCATTGTATTGCCTTTGCTTCTTTGTCAAAGATTAGTTGATTATATTTATGTGGGTCTATTTGTGGGCTCTCTATTATGCTCCATTGATCTAATTGTATGTTCTTTTATAAATGCTATACTGTTTTGAATATTGTAGCTTTATAATAAGTTTTGAACTCACATAGTGTCTGTCCTCCAACTTTGTTCTTTTAGAATTGCGTTGACTATTCTGCGTCTTTTGCTTCTCCATAGAAACTTTAGAATCAGCTTCTTATTTTCCACAAGAAAACTTCCTGGGATTTTGATGGGGATTGTAATCTATAGACCAAGTTGGAAGGACTGACGTCTTGACAGTATTGAGTCTTCCTATGCATGAACATGGAATATCTCTCCATTTATTTAGTTCTTTGATTTCTTTTATTAGAATATTTAGTTTTCCTTATATATATAGTATACATATTTTTTTAGATTTATACCTAATTATTTAACAGAGCATTTTAATGATACTATAATGGTGGATACATGTCACTGTAAATTTGTTTATATCCTAGAATGTACAACACCAAGTGTGAACTCTTATGTAGATTAGGGACTCAGGTGACAATGTTGTGTCAATATAGGTTCATCGGCTGTAACAATGTACCAGTGTGGTGGGGTGTGTTGATAATGGAGGAAGCTATGCGTGGGTGAGGGCAGGGAGAATATGGGACATTCCTGTAATTTCTGCTCAGTTTTGCTATGAACCTAAAACTATTCTAAAAAATAAATTCTATTTTTAAAAAATGTACAAAATATTGTTTTTGCATCAAATAGAGGCAATAAAAAATGATAAAGGGGATATCACCACCGACCCCACAGAAATACAAAATACCATCAGAGAACAAACACCTCTACACAAATAAACTAGAAAACCTAGAAGAAATGGATAAATTCCTGGACACATACAGTCTCTCAAGACTAAACCAGGAAGAAGTTGAATCCCTGAATAGACCAATAGCAGGCTCTGAAATTGAGGCAATAATTAATAGCCTACCAACCAAAAAAGTCCAGGACCAGATGGATTCACAGCTGAATTCTACCAGAGGTACAAGGAGGAGCTGGTACCATTCCTTCTGAAACTATTCCAATCAATAGAAAAAGAGGGAATCCTCCCTAACTCATTTTATGAGGCCCACATCATCCTGATACCAAAGCCTGGCAGAGACACAACAAAAAAAGAGAATTTTAGACCAATATCCCTGATGAACATCGATGTAGAAATCCTCAGTAAAATACTGGCAAACTGAATCCAGCAACACATCAAAAAGCTTATCCACCATGATTAAGTGGGCTTCATCCCTGGGATGCAAGGCTGGTTCAACATATTTAAATCAATAAATGTAATCCAGCATATAAACGGAACCAAAGACAAAAACCACATGATTATCTCAATAGATGCAGAAAAGGCCTTTGACAAAATTCAACAGCCCTTCATGCTAAAAACTCTCAATAAATTAGGTATTGATTGGACATATCTCAAAATAATAAGAGCTATTTATGACAAACTCACAGCCAATATCATTCTGAATGGTCAAAAACTGGAAGCATTCCCTTTGAAAACTGGTACAAGACAGGGATGCCCTCTCTCACCACTCCTATTCAACACAGTGTTGGAAGTTCTGGCCAGGGCAATCAGGCAAGAGAAAGAAATAAAGGGTATTCAATTAGGAAAAGAAGAAGTCAAATTGTCTCTTTTTGCAGATGACATGATTGTATATTTAGAAAACCCCATTGTGTCAGCCCAAAATCTCCTTAAGCTGATAAGCAACTTCAGCAAAGTCTCAAGATACAAAATCAATGTGCAAAAATCACAAGCATTCTTATACACCAGTAACAGACAAACAGAGAGCCAAATCATGAATGAACTCCCATTCACAATTGCTTCAGGGAGAATAAAATACCTAGGAATCCAACTTACAAGGGATGTGAAGGACGTCTTCAAGGAGAGCTACCAACCACTGCTTAATGAAATGAAAGAGGACACAAACAAATGGAAGAACATTCCATACTCATGGATAGGAAGAATCAATATCATGAAAATGGTCATACTGCCCAAGGTAATTTATAGATTCAATGCCATCCCCATTAAGCTACCAATGACTTTCTTCACAGAATTGGAAAAAAACTACTTTAAAGTTCATATGGAACCAAAAAAGAGCCCACATTGCCAAGACAATCTTGAGTCAATAGAACAAATCTAGAGGCATCATGCTACCTGACTTCAAACTATACTGTAAGGCTACAGTAACCAAAACAGCATGGTACTGGTACCAAAACAGAGATATAGACCAATGGAACAGAACAGAGTCCTCAGAAATAATACCACACATCTACAACCATCTGATCTTTGACAAACCTGACAAAAACAAGAAATGGGGAAAGAATTCCCTGTTTAATAAATGGTGCTAGGAAAATTGGCTAGCCATAAGTAGAAAGCTAAAACTGAATCCCTTCCTTACTCCTTAAACAAAAATTGATTCAAGATGGATTAGAGACTTAAATGTTAGACCTAAAACCATAGAAACCCTAGAAGAAAACCTAGGCAATACCATTCAGGACATAGGCGTGGGCAGGTCTTCATGTCTAAAATACCAAAAGCAATGGCAACAAAAGCCAAAATAGATAAATGGGATCTAATTAAACTAAAGAGCTTCTACACAGCAAAAGGAACTACCATCAGAGTGAACAGGCAACCTACAGAATGGGAGAAAATTTTTGCAATCTATTCATCTGACAAAGGGCTAGTATCTAGAACCTACACAGAACTCAAACAAATTTACAGGAAAAAAACAACCCCATCAAAAAGTGGGCAAAGGATATGATCAGACACTTCTCAAAATAAGATATTTATGCAACCAACAGACATGAAAAAATGCTCATCATCACTGGCCATCAGAGAAATGCAAATCAAAACCACAATGAGATACCATCTCACACCAGTTAGAATGGCAATCACTGAAAAGTCAGGAAACAACAGGTGCTGGAGAGGATGTGGAGAAATAGGAACACTTTGACATTGTTGGTGGGACCGTAAACTACTTCAACCATTGTGGAAAGCAGTGTGGCGCTTCCTCAAGGAACTAGAACTAGAAATACCATTTGACCCAGCCATCCCATTACTGGGTATACATCCAAAGGATTGTAAATCATGCTGCTATAAAGACACATGCACATGTATGTTTATTGTGGCACTATTCACAATAGCAAAGATTTGGAATCAACCCAAATGTCTATCAGTGACAGACTGGATTAAGAAATTTGGCACATATATACTTCGGAATACTATGCAGCCATAAAAAGGATGAGTTCGTGTCCTTTGTAGGGACAAGGATACAGCTGAAAACCATCATTCTCAGCCAACTATCACAAGAACAGAAAACCAAACACTGCATGTTCTCATTCATAGGTGGGAATTGAACAATGAGATCACTTGGACACAGGAAGGGGAACATCACACACCAGGCCCTGTTGTGGGGTGTGGGTAGTGGGGAAGGATAGCATTGGGAGATATACCTAATGTAAATGACGAGTTAATGGGTGCAGCACACCAACATGGCAAATGTTTACATATGTAACAAACCTGCATGTTGTGCACATGTACCCTAGAACATAAAGTATAATAATAAAAATAATTGTTTTTGCATTATACAGAGTATCTACTCTCCAAACATTTTCTTATAAGTGTCACTTAATTTGAATATTAGAGTTTTGCTTAAGTGAGACTATTTTGTAGTTAATGTTGTGGTTTTCAAATACCCTGATGCTAACTTTTTTGGTCTAAACTTTAAAATGTGAATATAAATTAAATGTGTTTAAGCAGATGTTTTCTTTATGGTTTCCACTAATTTTTTAAAAATTTTATGAGGAATTCATTACATTCCCATCTGCAGCAATTTACTCCTGATACTTATAATTATTTATAGTGCTTAAATTTCTAAGTTAAGTACTGATTCAGTTAAAAATCAGGTGAGGTCTCTAATATATGTTTCTTAGAGTTTATTAATAAATGCTTTCTTGGGGAATATAAATCTGCCCCTCAGTAACTCATTTAACCCTGCAGTAACTCATATAACTCTATTTGAAGTGTAGGATTTCTACAAAAGAATGAGGCACAATATAGATAGGTGATACAGAGGCTAGAATAGTGTGAGTAGCAATGTGTCTGTATGATACCTTTACCTGTAAGGCGTACTGGTTAAAATTGTTCTATTTTTCATAGTGGTAATTATACCAGATGGATTATCTTTCTGCTGTGTCCATGGGAGTCTGATAAATGTCTTTTTCTCCTCCCTGAAAATACATGCCAATTTAATTGCTTAAAACAATTCTAGTTTTATTAATAGGCTGATTTCTATAAATATAGTTTAAGAAGAACAAATCAGATTTTGTATCACAAAGCAGGACAACTTTGGTTCAGTTTCAAACTTAGGTGTACTCATAGACATAAATTGAAATGATAACTTGTAGAATTTGTATCAATGATCTTATCCTTTTAACATTTTCTGGGAGAGTCTGTTCTATTAGTTTCCTGTTGTAGTTACAGTCTGTGTTGCCTGAGGAAAGTTTTGTAAATCAGATCTCTGTCTATCATAGATTTCTCATACAAAGGTCAGTGGTTCTTGTTTGACTGTTCGGTCCAAAGATCCATTCTCTATTATACAATTAGTATAAAACACAGTATTTTCAGTCAGTAGATGTTATTCAAAGCCTTATAATGATGAGAATTTAAAATCTTTGTGTATTGAAGGTAGTTTGAAATAGCGGTTACTATACTTTGGATCCAGCCTGCCTCCATTTGTATCCTGACTTTGCTGTTTATAAGCTGTATGATCATGGGCAGTTGGTTGAACTTTGTCTTAGTGTCTATCTGTTAAGTAGAAATAATGATAATAGTACTTCATGAGGTTGTTGTGAGGATTAGATATGAGTAGTTAAGTACTCATAACAGTTCTTGGCATATGGTAAAAATTGTATAAACATTTGCTGCTGTTATTTTCAGTGGCACTATCTATGTTTAGACCTGGTGACCTGGGAACCAGAAGTTTCAAATGCCTTTGTTCTATGACTGAGTACACTATTGCTGACCTTTACTGTCAGGTTTCTCTGTCTGGTTTCACGGGCATTAGTTCTTGTCCCTTCTCATGAGTAGCATACATACTTAGGTTGTAATTGAAGTCCATAGTAAATCAGTGTTCCCAATGTTTCTATTTTGCATTAGTCAGCTCTTTGGAACTATATTAATTTAATATATTGGGTATGCTTTATTAAAATACATGTGCATTTTAAATATTCATATGCTACATAAAGATAAGAATATGTTTTTCCATAAACCTTTATTTGGTAAATTCATTTTTTCTCTGAAAATTATAGCAGTGTATTATTCAGTTTCAGGATATAATGCCAGAGATATGTTTGAACTGAAACATAGAAATTCTTTCCTTTACACTTTTCTCTGCTTTCGTGAGGAACAACTGTGGTATTAAAGAAGCAACTGACGATATTAGAAAAGCAACGTGGAGTCCTGGCCCTGTCGCTAATCAGACATATGAAACTTGGGTAATTCTAGCCCAAAGAAAGACTATATGATATTTCATTTTCTTTAAGCTTAAAGATTCAATATATCATAAATAACTTTAATAAGATTCTTCTTACTTGGCTTATTGAATTGTTCTCATTTCTTTGTAGTACTTTATATTGCAAACCAAACTTCTAAAATATGTAGTTTATTTTCCTTTAATTTGTATATTCTCAAAATGTTCTAGGTAAATAGTTTATTATGATAGCACTCTCTTCAGAGGTATGTAAAAATGTCATCCAGAATAACATTTAGAGTCTTTGCCATGTCGTAGAAGGCTCTCCGTCATTGATCATTGATTCTGCTTCTTTATCTGACCTCATCTGCCATTCTCCCACTTTCTCCAGTCTAATCTCACTGACCTCCCCATTGCTCTGTGAAGATGCCAAGCATATTCCCACCTGGGACTTCTGAATGCCTTGTTCAATTTACCTGGAATGCTCTTCTTCCCAAATCCACGAGTTTGCTCTCTCCCTTCAGTTAGGTTTTAGTACATATGTCACCACATTAGAGTTGTTCTGTAATCCTCCTATCTAAAATAGCCCACCACCCCCATCACTCCCTACTTTGGTTTCTTTATAGATCTCATCTCTGACAATGTTTATTTTACTTGTTTATTGTTTGCTTTTTCCACTAAACGTAAGCTCCATAGAAACGGGGACTTTGTTCTGTTTAGTGCTGTGTCCCTGTTGCATCATAGGGATTTCAGTTGCATATAGCAGGCACTCAAAATTTTTGCTGAATTAAGCAAATAAATTGTTATAATATTTTCAGTTGCATAATTACCTTATGGACTGTAGAGCACTTAGAGACTTTATGAAAGCACTTTAAAGCACTTAAACCTTTAGATATATCTTGAAGGTGGATCTGAATTATAGTCCAGTCGTAGTATTCCGTTAGCCACCAGGATAGAAGAAATCTCAATACGTAAGAATATAAAAAAGATAGAACTGATCTGATCTAAAAATAAAGAATGCTTGATCTATGAGAGAAAATACTTACAGATCATCTAGCATAGAGTTCTTATTTTAAAGATTAGAAAACTGAGACATGGTTATATTAGTAGATGTGCCAGAGGTCACATGGCTTGTTGGTGGCAGAGCCCTAATTTTGTGTCTGTAATATACATGTTATGATTTTATTCAATTTACATATGAATGTGTTAGATTTTCTAGTAAATTTGTTTTATTCTATTTACTTGCAACTTTGCTATCGTCTCTAAAAGACTATGCCATAATAGTATTTTCTCATTCTTTTTAAGTTATACAGCTCTTGCATGCTACTAGATGAATATGGGGGATCATCTTTGGGATGCTTCCGTCTTCTTTGGAAATCTCCATTTAGGTGTCTCATGGTTAACAGAATAAATATTTGCTAAAGCCGATGCCTTATAATTCTACTTAAACCTGACACTTTGCTATATTACCTTTAATAATGCATTCTGGTTGCTTAGTTCCAGAACTGTGGTTGGGGAGGAGTTGTCATATATTTTTTCCTCTCCTTGTCACCTATACCCCACATCCAGAAAGTTGCCAAGTCCTGTAGAGCTTGCTTCTCTCCTGGTAGATCTTGACTAGCAGGCATAACCCTCTGCCAGATGCTGGCCATTGCAGAAATTTTGTGACTCTGCATATAATTACAGAAACCATCCTCTAAGAAATCAGTGAAATTCATCAGATAATGTTGAATTTTGTTAGCGAATAACTAATAAAACTTCATTTAAGGATGACCAGTAAGGAGGCAGGGAAAGTACGTGGCATTTAGTAGAGTGCTTTGGACTCTGGGTATCCCCAGTGAAATAAATTGCTCAGTGATAAAAATGCCCAGTGAAATAAAGTGAGGTATTATATTTAATTCCTCACTTTAAGAACGTGTTTTTCCTCTTGCTACAGTTTTTATTTGCTCAGTAACAATAAAAGCTTTTTTGTTGTTTTTAAGGCTTTGAATGAACTGTTTAAAAAGTCATCTGTGTGCGGATTGAGAAATTGAATAATTAGCTGCTTTCAAAGCTGCATAAGCTCTTTTAGCCCATCAGGTTAAAAAGGGGGTGGAAAGAGTTAATACAATTTTAAAGAGGCCTAATTTACAACTAAGGAGTACCTGAGAGCTCTTGGAGAATTTGACACAATGAGTTAGATCAACCCCATTTTCATTTCCCTCTAGCTGCAGTTTGTAACATAAATAAATCCATGGTCTGTAATTGTTAAATGGAAGTATTTGAATGCCTCCTAGTGGCATATTGTAGGCTCTAATTAAGGAATTTAAAAAGTAATATTTATTGAAGGAATACTATGATAACCTATTAAAGCTTGTAAGTACAAGGTAGTAAAATCCTTTAATGATAACATCCCAAGTGAAATCAAAATACATTATTTGCCATATAAAACTGATTAAAAACGTGACTGGAAAAAATATAACACATATGGCAAAGATGAATATACTTTGAATAAAAATTTTTAGTTTTGGTTCAGATCAAATTATTTTAATTGACTTTTTATGTAATGGAACTACTTTGCGCTTAAACATAGACAAATGTGGCTATTAATAGGATTTGGATTGCTTTGTATACATTCATTTTTTAAAATTAATTGTGGATTATTATGTAGTTTCTTTAAATATCTTTGTATAATAATAGAGAAAATGGTTTATAGAAAGTCTGGTTCATTTTCAGATTTTTTAAAAATTCTGATCTTCAAGTTGAATAAAATAATTTAATTGGTAACCTTGAAATACAGACTATAGCAAAACTTTAAAATGATTAAGAATGCTGATTTAATTATTGCTTTATGCATAAAAATGACTTTACATTTATGGAAATATAATTTAAAATGGAAAGAAAGTCATATTGAAAGAATTCTGATGAGGGTCAGAAGATGGAAGAAAAAGTGATATCCTTTTGTTAAGCACTAAAAAATGTTTAATTAACTGCTTACCAAAACAAAACAATTAAAATGGCAATTACCTTTAAAATAGCAACAATGTAATTACAGCTGTTGTGATATAAAGCTAGGAAACAAAATGTTAATCTGGAATGAACAGTTTAAATATGAAATTATGATATACTTGGCTTCCTGTAGTACAGCTGTCAAGCTTGGGCAGTTCGCTGGTCAATAGTGACATTCTATGTGTCAGTGAACAGAGTCTCTTGATACCATAACCCGCAGTTCACACATTACTGAAGCTCCAACTGTCGAACATTCAAGTCCCCTGATATTTTTGCAGCTTCCAGACTCTCCTGACTGGCTCATGTTTCATTCTTTGGCAATTTGCCCTAATGATATCCCTCAGGAGCTTTCAGCCTCTCTTCCTTTCCATATTTAATCATGTTATATTAATCTGAGTGATACACAAACTATGCTGTATAAATTGTAATTTCCTGCAATTTTTCTAAGATGCACACCTAATTTTTCAGTTTTACTTATGTTCTAAGTTTTTAATCCCAAGCTCTGTATTTTCAGATGATTATAACTACATGATTCCCAAGAAGCTACTTTTGCTCTTTATATACGTTTCAGAGGGGCCTCTGAGACATAAGACTTTTTACATGTAGAATTGGTAAAGACAATGTGATTTATGTCATTATGTAAATTGTTCTGTGATTACTGTTCATTGTTGATACATTGAACATTGCTTTTTGTTTGGAAGGTCAGCAACTACTTATTTTTGTTATCCTTTTACAAATTTTAGTTAACTGCCTGTATCCATGGATCAGCTGCTCTCCTATACCCAATGTATTGGCAACACATATACATCCCAGTGCTTCCTCCACACCTGCTGGACTACTGCTGGTAAGCTGGCTTTTGCCAGACTCCTTTAAATTTAGGTTTCATGATTAGATATCTGTTTATTTGTGAATTAGATAAACTTGGTGGTGTATTTAAAAGAAATCACAGAAACTTACATTTTAATAAATAGTAAAGATGGCTTTTATGAAGGACAAAATAATTCTGTTCAAAGGTAGCACAAATTTATACTTAGCAAACATAAAGTTCTTTAGATTTTGTGAATTTCTTCTGCAGTCATTTAGATAATGCAAAATAGGAAAAAATAACAGTCTTAAGTTGTGTTTAGGAAAACTGTATAGAAGTTATGGTGTCAGTTAGAGAACTCAATATCCCAGGTGTCGGAATTTGTCTGGCAAATCTGCCAGAAACCACATTGTCTCTGTCACGGCATACTCTCGTTACCTTTACTTCAGAACACACTACTCTACCCCTCTTTTTTTGATATTAGCCCACCAAATACCAAGTACTGACAAAGAGGTTGTCTCTAATACAAGAATTCTTGTTTTTTGTTTAAGTCAAAGTCTCAGCCTTGAACCACCATGAACAGCAATGTTGAAAAGTACTGGGAGTAATTCTGAAAAGTTTCCTGGCATTAGACACAATTCCTAAGGGATCCCACCCAATAACCAGGGTGGGATCTAGAACCTCCTTGTTCTCTTCGCCTGGAAGAATCTGCATACTTATCATGAGTCTAAATAAGGATTAGACTTCTAAATAGCAGCTTCTGGGCCTTCTTCAAAACTAGGGGGGGAAATGTTATCTTTATTGCATAATCATCTTCTGCAGGTGTAGCCTAATTCTTAAGAAATGTGATGGGATGTTTTCTCTAAACCATTGTGCACACACATAGAAGGAAACAATTTTGACCTTCATGTGTTTTCTTATTTCACAGCTAATGTTACTAAAACACAGCACTTTTAGAATCAATGCATTCATTTAACTTTCTTATTTCATAAAAGGCAGAAAGTATTAAGGATTAAAAATGATTTAAGTTCATACATAGAGGGTTTCTATTAACTTTTTATGACTAACTCTCTTCAGAGCGAGTGATTGTAGTGACAACACATGTACTTGGCCACATATTGATTATATTAATATATTGTTGTGTTTCCACAGCATGGTAATATTATTAGAATTGATAATGCTGTGAAGTAGGTGCCCAGTGACCTACCATTACTATTATGCTGTTTGAGAACTAGAAAGGAGAAACTGTTTGGCAGGAAACTATAGGAATGTAGTTTATATTGTTAAGCGTTATACACACAAGTCTAAGAATAAAGCTAAATCTATACATAAGCCCTTTGTTATTCATTTTAGAGTTTTTCTTTAACCAACATACCTGTAGTATTTTAGCATTCCTTAAAGGGAGGGTCTCTCATTTATTTATGTTGACATATGCAGTAGATCTTTGTATATACTGTTCAGTAATTAAACTTTACTTATTTAAAAATATATGTTACAGCAGTATTTGGAAATATATTGATATATGATTTTATATAATGTATCTTTAGAATTACATTTTATATTTGATGTTAGTGCCATCTTAATTTTTATATTAAAATGTTCTAACCTCTTAAGAGATAACACACCTTTAATTAAGTTCAATTATCTGTAATGAATTACACATTTAAGATTTTCTAAAATGTTATTTAGAAATTATTCTATGACACAGGCAGTTCCTGTACTAATTTTTTCCAGAGCTTTTCTGATAGTTTCTACCCGTCATTAAATTCAGTGAAGGAAACTTGTTTCATATTTCAGTCCCTGGAATTTTCTTTCTAGTTTCTAATGTCTGAAATAGCCTTTGGGTTGAGTTCTAACAGCTTCCATGCCAAAAACTCCCTGGTTCAAAGAGTGAATCAGTGATATTCAAACAAGAAGTTACCTGAAACTTCCTGAACCTTAAGGTCACAATGATAGGCTCAGCTTCTATCATAGGAACTGAGTAGTATAATATAATATATTTTTTTAAAGAATAGCCATCAGAAAACTTGGTAAACTAAACTGTTTCCTAAGGTAAACGGTTTTCTTCCATTTCCATCCTTGAGGTTAAAATCATACTGATCTACATGTAAAAGGGAAAAAAATTACAGATCATACCTTCAATGTCACAGTATTTGATTAAATAATTTTTATGAATATTCCAGTTCAAAAATAGTATCATGAAGATTTGATAGGAAAAAATATATATTTGCTAACTCTTTGGCATGATTGGAACTTTCTGATTCCTGAGGTAATCCTACCTCCATAAAGTATTTCTGTTTTTGTAGCTGGTAGCGCTGCTGTGGGTTGGACTGTGGAGAGCCATAATGCCATCTTGTGACCATAGATGAATATCGCATCTTGGTCCACCAATAAAGCCTTGTTACTTTGTTGATTCATCCATTCATTTGTTCATTAAACATTTAGTGACCATCTAAATATTTTGCCAAGCTGTGAATATGTAATGTAATGAATAAGATTTAGTTTCTGCCCTTGCAGGGTTCACAGATAGCAAGAAATACACACATACTTAGATGTGCACACATGCACACACATAGCACAGTACTGCAACATTATAAGTATTACAGAATAGGCATACAAAGGACCATGGATGGCAACACATGAAAAGAAGTGGCGTACACTCCCTGGTAGCTTAAAGAAGGTGCCTGGGAGGAAATGACACCATCTGCATTTTTCCCTAATCAGCCAATCTAAGAATACTTTAATATGGCAAGTCTGTGATGTTGTAAGGCACTCTTAACCTATCTAAATCCATAAACACATGACAGATAATGTGACTTTAGTGCTAGTAAAATTATTATTATCTATTATTTGTTCATGAATGATTGAGTCACTATTTAGGCTATATGACTCTTCTTTTTATGAAAGGAGCAGGTTTAGCTTCTGAGAGAATAGGTTTTTTAAAAAAACAAATGGAAAATTGTATACTTCAGACTACCCCAGTAGACTGCTGTTATGGTCTATGTCATTGGTGGTCTCTTTGTAAGAAAACCTAAAAAAAAAAAAAAAAAAAAAAAAGCTGTTCTTAAATACAGATAATTGCTACCAAAAAGAAGCAGCAATCATATGGAGGTTTCTGTATCCCATCTTTGCAAAATAACTACATTGAAAGAAAGATCTAGGACAGTTTTGCACACAGAGGACAAAACGTCTGTGTTGCCAAGAATTTCTTCTTGACTTGATAATGCTCTAATCGAATTAGGAAATTTAAGCTAGGGTTGCAAACTTACATTTCATGAGATTTGGGTGATTTCATATTAGGATTACACAATCCAGTTTTTGTGAGAAAGAAACAACTATTCACTCTATATTCTGCAAAATGTAATTATTTTAAGAAATTAGTCTCTAGGTTAATAATATTTACAGTTCTCACATCCGTGTTTTGGATTTTATGAGAAATTGGTGAGAAGAGAACATGTGGATTTAACAAGTGATCCCATTTTAAAAGTTTCAAGTTATTATATGATTACATTTTGCATACAAGCTTTTTAATTGATATTTTTATGCCAGCTTAATAATTTTTATAAATGTGTTTTTTATACTTCAAAAGATAAGTATGTCTTCCATAAAGTTTAAAAAAATGTTTTCCTAGATGTATTTGCTGGCACTTCAGTAGGTTATTTAGCAGTCTGCTTCTGATTTTATGAAACTCTGACCCACCCATTTATCCCACCAACATTTGTAAAATGGACTTAGTAACTATTGTTTTTTAGAAGGCTTAACTATTTTAAAACTCTTTCATTAAAATGTACTTTGAATTTCAGACTGCATGGACTTTTCTGTACTATAAATCTTGTGAGTAGGATAAGCTAACCTGAGGTGAACTGGAAGTTTACGCAGTGACTTCAATAGTCTTATGGTATTTTGGATATAGGCAGGGATTGAGATATTTAAGATCATGGGAGTTGCCTAACTTCATTTTGTTAAAGTTATCAAAACCTTGTTGTGGAAGCCTAGATTTGCTAGTGATATGCACTTTAGTCTTCTCTGGAGCCCCGGAAGGAATTCAGGGATGAGAACTTGAACTAGGGAAGTAGTGGAACAGTCCACATTTGTTCCTCCTGTTTCCTTTTGAAGGTAGAAAATCTCTTAGGTCTTAAGGATATCAAGGCCTATAAAAAGTTCTCAACTTTCAGCTGAGTGAAGTATCCAGAATATCAGATCAATTCCAGATGGTCTCTTGCATTCAAATTAAAAAAATAAATAGGAAGGAACAAAGCTACAAACGGCAAAGACAACTGGGAATTAGAATCTAGTACAATAAGAAGTAATGAACTAGAATGTACAGGCTAACGAGGAGTAAAATAAGAACTTTAACACTTACTTTGTAAATTCTGGATATATGGATTAGTGGTTAGCCATCTTTAAATAAATTTGGAACTTTTTAAGATTACTGTGAAATCTCTGGGTCTGTCAGGGTGCCTGTGTAATCTATTGCTGGTTCTCAGTAGCAAAGTGAACACACAGAAATTTGGACATCTCTGTTCTGATAATGACAATGATGTTTAGAAAATTATGCAAATCCTTTGAGAAACAGGATTATCTGTTTGCATTAACAGAAAAGGTGTGTGATAATAGAGCACAAAGATGCCTGTAAAAGAATTACCAAAAACGTTTTATTTTAAAATAGCTATTTTTTCATATATCCACTATTGCCTTCGTAGATATCTGTCAATTCTCATGTTTTTCTGTTAGATAATATTTTAGGTTTGAAATGTCAAGTTGAATAATTTTCTTCTTGTATTTCATGAGAAGTATTTCTGAAATAACCAGCAATTCTTATTTTATGTATTAAAAATTTAGTATCTATATTTTTTGCAAGAGTATAAAACCCATAGGGAATATATTCTGTTTATATTGTCTATTATGTTCCCAAGTTTCTATCCTAAGGCCTGGCACCTGCTTTGCTCTAAATATCATGTGTCGAATTAATTAATTCAAGATTATTCTCACACTTAAGTATTTTTAAATTTATTAAAATTATTTCATTATTAAAAGTGAAAGTTGGATAAATCTGAATTTATACAATTAAGTAAATAAAAGACAATGTATATGAGGGGAAAGATAGCACAGTAGGTGAGGAAATTGTTTCCTTTTGTACATCCACTTCCAGAACAGTGCCTGACAAACAATAAGTCTTGATAAATATTTGCAGACTGACCCTGTGACCCTAATATTTGGTGACATAGGAGGTATGTATCAATGAAGATATATATTAAGAATATCATAGAAATAAGAATTTAATTGAATAGGAAAAGATGTGCAAAAGGGATGTAAATAAGTTTGATGATTAGGATATATTTGCTATGAGGTATATGGAAAAGATTCAATTCAGACTATGGCCTAGACCTTGATATTCTTCTTAAGTTAAAAACAAACCAACAAACAAACTTTTTAGACATTATAACTCTTGATTAAATTATAAATGACTTTATGATGTTTATAAAAAGCAACCTTAAGTTTAAATATATTAATGGCCTCTAAGATTAAATTTGAGCTTTATATACTGAATAATTTTGAATATCCATAATGTGTTATGCTGGAACTGAGCATTTAGTACATTTAATTTTTAATCATTTTGAATTACTTATACTGTTGTTTCAGTTTTAATGAACTATATGAATCTATGCATATATATATTTTTAATTTAGTGCCCCAATGCCATACCTGATTGGAATACACTCCAGCCTCATAGAGGTGAGTATCTTTCAGACATGAGATAGTGATAAAATTAACTCATAAAATAATAATTAAAACAGTTTTGTTTTGAAGGAATATCAATGGAATAGGACAAAGAAGTGACTCGTTTCATATTTAGAGTATGCTTATCATTTTTAAAAAGAACATTGAAATAATTTCATTTAAATTAACATACTAAATGACCATTTTTTTATGGCATGAAATCCATAAAAATAGGTTATATTTGGTAGAAATCATGTAAGTTTTAAATACTAAAACTTCAGTCCTTGATCAATTGCCTTTTTTTATGGCAACTTGAGATTATTTATATCTCTTTTTCAGACCTATATTTTGAAAGTCAAAATTTATGTACTTATGAGTCATGAAGTAAAATTTCTTATTTTGCAGACTTCATTATGTTCCCATTTATCAGTATATATATTTTAAATGTGGTTTTAATATACTAATCATTAACTTTAGAATATAGCCTTAAGTTTTAATTTTCAGTTCTGTTTGGGAATATAAAATTTAGTATTTTTTTTCCACCATTACCGCATCATTTTAAAATTATTTTTGTCATTTAAGTTATTCCTATAGTGAAAGACCTTGAACTATTAACACCATGAACTTGAAATTAGTGAGATTCCCAGGAAGGTCTTGGTATGGGGTCAGCATCTTAACAAAATAAGCAAAAGGCTTGAATTAAAACAAAGGATTGGGTCAATTGAGTGGTGTCATTATGCTGGATGCTATCAGTTTTATTCAGATAAATTTATCTTTTTTTGCTGGTTGTACAGATTGTACTTTAACCCAGTTTCTAATGAGCAACCTAAATGAGTTAGCTTTGGTTTTCCTCTTAGTTGCCATCACTGTATACACTCCATCAGTCCTTGCTTTGATCAAAGATGAGTCTGTTGATATATTTTAAAACTCCTGAGGATCATATTGGGAGAGAGTCATGCCCCTTTAGGAGGCGCAGGTTGTGGATTCCGACCTGTACGCTAGCTTTGGGCATTTTTTCTTATCACAAAATGCTAGGGCAACATTTTTTATTTGTTTCACCAATAACAAAAAAAATATTTAAATGAATATCTTGAGTAGGTTTGTTTGTAATATTGAAGTCTGAGTTGCATAACTTTATGACTCCTTATTTTTTATTCATTTCTAGAAAACTTATTCTTACATGCCAATGTAGTTTCAGTGAAAGGATAAATCGCATAAAATGAAATATGAATGAGTAGGTACTTAATTTGTTACAAGATTATATGACTAGCATTTAGTTTATCAGTAATTTGACTTTATTTAAAATCTAACCTTGGTTGGATTGTTTTCTAAAAAGGGTCGTCAAATTTGATTTTTATATTAGTGTACTTGTCGCTTCTTAATGAATCTAATAGGATACATAATTTTTATAACATGTTTATTTATTATAGAGATGAAAAATATTTAAAGTTGTTGGTTACCTGTTGATGTTATAGGATTTTTTGCATAATGATTCTACATCAAGTTTTAAAACAAATGATTCAGCTTTTCCAAAATACTGTATAAAAGGGTATATATTTTAAACATTCAATTAAATTTATCACATATTCTTGGATACCTATAAAGAAAACCAATACTGTTTTTAAGTAGCAAATTTAAGAATTGTTTGCTCCTTAAAAAGTGTTGTCTTAGAGAATAATCCATTCTAACTTTAAATTGACTCGTATTATTAAATGAGAATATTTGAAGCCATGATTAGACTGGTTGAAATCTCTGTATTTTTCATACTCTGGACTTATCTAAGTGTCTTGATAGTCAGCCTTATTTTATTTAATTGGTTTATTAGTGAATGAGAAGCTATACTGGGCACTTCAGGAATGCTTTTAAAACAATTGGATACCATTCAGCAACTTTCTTGTTAATCTATTACAAGATGATGTCAATCCTGCAAATTTCATTCTTGTTATGGCACTATTAGGAAGATTTTTTTCACTAAAATTTCTACCTTTTATGCTTTTTAATTTTTACCAAAATGGTCTCGTAATTAAAATATTGATACAGCTATTTACATATTTAATATGTAAGACTGAACTGAGTAAATGTTTGCTTCTTGCTTGGCAATTACAACCAATTTTTCTTTAAGGAATAATTAAAATATTTTCTTATTCCCTTTCTCTTGGTCGAGAGAGTTTCAACACATTTTATTGTTTTTTTTAGGTTGGTGCAAAATTAATTGCGGTTTTGCTGTTTTTTTTTTTTTAAATGGCAAAAACTGCAGTTAATTTTGCACCAACCTAATGTAACAACTTCTAAATGTATTTGTTCAAAGACATGAAATTAACATCCCTTAACATCTTTCTTTCAATTGTTTTAATGAAATTATGAGTAAAGGATGGCCAGAATCTTTTTAAAATACAAATTTCTTTCTAAAATAAAGGCTAAAGACACTTTGTTCTGCCTGAAAACTAGACTTTGGGGATGAACTCAAGGCAGACTAAGGCCTGTAGGTCATAAGGAATAAATTAGTAGAGGCTACAAATTTGAGGAATATCTTATTGTTTTAATGTACAACGGATTCTAAATAAAATGTTGACCCAGTTTTATAAAATCATGTGATTGCTGCCACTGTGTCATTTCTTTGTATTAATGTGCATAAGTATATTTGTAGCCATATTGTATGGAAAAGTTAAACATAGAGGGTGTGAGAAAGACTTGACTTCATACAGTTGTGCTTAATAATCATTTCAGTCTATGTCTAATATTTTTTTATTTTTGAAGAAAAAGACAATTTTTAAAATTTTCTTAATTTTGTATCTCATAACTTTATGAGATGTAACAGTGAGACACAGAAAGAGGTACCATTTTATATACCACATGACTTCCCATGCCTATTTGGAAAAAAAAATAGTTGAAGTCTAATTTGGAGAGAAAAAATAGATAAAATATTGATACTAATCCAAATTAAAATAAATTTGTTACTCTCTATTTTTTCCTTTTTTGCTAATGTATTGATAGAATTATTTTCATGTCAGGGAATCTCAGTTTATTAATTTGAAATGAATTTATTTTTCTATTCTTTTTTGAGTGGTCCCTTAAATAAAATTTAATATTTAGCAATTACCAGGTTTTTAAAACTAAGAGCAGTTTTGAAAAAAGTGTACATGTCATAGTAGTACCAATTTCCTTGTTCTGAGTTTAGTGATAATGTCCTCACAAAACGCTTTGTGGGCACATAATCTTATCTTAGGCTATTTACAAACTAAGTCATTTTATCCCTTAACAAATATGTCAGGTTTATTGGATTATCTTTATAGTCTCTGTCATAAAATGACAACTTAAAGTTGAAGATGAAAATCAAAATTATGACATGTTTTTCACACAAATGTGATTAATATTATTTATATTTTTACTTATAAAATAGGTTATTGTAGTCACACTATAGTTACTTTATAGGTTACTACACATATATGTACTTAAAGCTTTTTACATATTTATAAGCATGTGAAAAGAAAAGGAAATGAGTGTATTTGTAAATATTTTTGAAGTAGTGTCAATAGTATCACTGTAGGTGATTCTCTACTAATATCTTAGAAGTGGCCATCTTTTAAGTCTTTATAATAAAGAAGACAGATTTTTAGAATCATCTGTCCTCATTGTAGACATTAAGCCTTTCTTAACATGTGGAAATTCTCTGCGTTAGACTACCATTGCTTTAGAAAGTTTAACATTCTAATATGCAGAGATTTGAAATTGTAAATGGATCAGAGAAATTTTAATTATGATCAATTTAAAATAACCAGTTTGGCTAATTTAAAATATAAGGTAATAAAGTTTTAAGTGATAATTTTCAAAAATGACTATTATTGTAGACCACCACTTTAAAAATACTACACTAAAATTATTAACCTATTGCTAGTTGACTTATACAATTATAAAATTCAGAGTTCACGCATATATTTAGTTAATGAGCAGTTATCACTAAAGAATAATACTATTTGTTACAAATGAAATAACACTAATAAAATTATATGAATTGTTTAAGTATACCTATTAGTTTAAGTAGGAAAAATGAACCGTAAGTATTTTCTTTTAAGGATGAAAAATATGATAAAATTCTTATTTACTATTATTTGTAGACATATTGAGATAATTTGACTATTTTGATTAAACTTTCAAACAAATGAGACAAGTCAAGATAGTCTGATAGGCTATTAAATTTGATACCTTCTATTGAAATTCATGTGAGAAATATTACTAACAATAAATTCCATATTACTATCCTGTTATTTTCTCTTATTCAGCTTTCAGTCCTCATCATCAACATATACGTTTTGGTATGGAATATAGATAAAAAATCTAAATTACAGTTTAATGCTGTAGTCATAGTTATTGGTTTATGTTATCCTTGCAATATGATTTATGCTAAACATAGGTATAGAGCTGGCCACAAATTCTTGTATCATGGGACTGAAATTAAGTGGAAAAATTTTAAAGTATATAATTTGTTTATGGTTTGATGTAACTGTGCCTATTTTATAAGAAGTTTTGTTGTTGTTATGTTTAATATAAGATGAGCAAATATTCAATTTTAAGCATTTTTACTAAATCTTTTCGTATAGGTTGTAGTCAGACTTTCTCAGGAGGCAAAGTTGTTTCTATCCTTTTATAATATAGGATTTTCCTTTTTTCTTTTCCCAAGCCTAATGCGTTAAGATAATATTTTCTGTTTCCAAGCTCATCATAACTTTGTAAAGTAAATATACTAAGATTTGTATTCATAATTGTGTTTTTTTAATAGAGAGTGAAAAATAAATCATTGGAAGATGTTGTTATGTTAAATGTTGATACAAACACATTAGAATCACCATTTAGTGACTTGAACAACCTACCAAGTGATGTGGTAAGTATGAAGGCTACTCAGTGGTGAACATATATGTTTTCTCCTGGACCTCTGAATTACTAAGTTATTTTTCGTACTTTTAATATCTGAAATAAAAGGGTTGGGTATTTGCATGGGGTGTTAGAGAAATCAATGTTGATTCCATATTTAATATTTTTACCTTTTAGCAGTTGAGATTTTGAATGGAACATCATATTCCTTATTGTAAAAGTAGGATCATAATTAAAAAGCTGAATGCATTCATTAGGCAGAGTTTCTTTAAACCTAAGTCTCTTCATCTCATCTTAATCATTATATTACAAAGTAGGCATTTCTGTCTGCCTAGTGGCATGTCTTGCAAAAGAATGAGAGAGTTTTTGAAGGCAAGAAGAAGAAGGGGGCCAATTATCGGCTTTTGCTTCCCTGCCACCTGCCAGCGCTTTTCCTTTTAATTAATGATCTGATGTTACTGGTCAATATAATAAGAAATGCTTGTACAGTTGGGGTCAGAAAATTCTGGCTTTGATCTCCCTCAACTTTCTGAAACATTTATTTGTTTTCTCTAAATTATTTCAGTTTTATTTTAATCTTTTCTATCCTGCTGAGGGCCGCAAGAATGAAAACCTACACTGTTTGTCATTTGCTTTGGCAGAGCAAAGACTGCTTACTTAGAATTCTATTTGTAAATTAAACTGCAAACCCAGTTTGTCATAAAAGACATCTGATCCTTTTGAAATGACGAAAACTGTCTTTTGTCTGTAAAGGCTGATAAATTAAGTGCCAGTTCTCTTCTGGTCTTTGATCTTGCGGAGGGTTGTGTGTGTGTGAGTGTGTCTGCAGCTTATAATGGGACATATTCTGTATGTCATGTTAAATAGTCTCCAAAAGTGCATTATTTTTGGCCTTCATATTCCTTAGTATGGGACAAAAATGCAAACTAGTACTGTTTCTGTATATATTTTAATGACTACTTAAAAATATCTTTATAACATAGTTCTAAGTTAAAATAACTTCCTTTTAAAAAATCAAAACATTTATTCTTTATATGGATATTAAAATTTGGGAAAAAAATACCTTCAGAACATATTTTTCTGTAATATTGAACTACTTTGAAATCCATTATTAAGGAATTTGAGAAAGTGAATTTTAAAAATCCTAAACTCAAAAATACACTAATACCAGCCTTGATTGTCCTTCTGTCTAATGATAGGAAAAATACGATTTTAAAGTCAAAATCAGATTATTTATGCCCATAATAACCTAAAAATACTTGCTGACCTTGAGGCATATTAAAATTGAACTACCTTATCTTACTGTAGTAAAACTTTTGCTATGAATGTACAAATCTAAACCTAGGCCAGTGAACAATTACATCTTTTTAGCTAATTATAACTAGATTACCTCATTATAAAATTTTTGCAAAAACAAAATCACAAATAAATTATTAGAGTTATTCATTTAAAAATCATTCAAAGTGTTTTTCACTGTATAGAGAAATAATTATGAAAATAGAATCCTGACTTTTAGGAACGCTTTCCTTATGTGCATGTACTTCCTACTGTTAATATCCTAGGGAGAAAGATTGTTTGTTAAAAAGAGAAAGAAGAAAAAAAAGAGAAAGAAATTCAGCTTTCCTGTACATGATACTAAAATTTTTATAGGCAGCTTCAATCAATGACAGATGATTCTTGAGAAAAATAATCTTTGAAATTTTATTTTTTGATGGGTGATTCTTTTTTAAATTGAGAAGTACTACTTTCCTAGTAGAATTAGTTTGATGATTAAAACATTTATTTAAATATATGGAGAAGTTAAATATTCACACATGTAAAGGTCTAAATATATAAAATGACAGAAGGGACCATCTTGTTATTTACTCATGAACAACAATGTAAACATAACTGAAATATTTAAAAATATAGATAAAAGTTATACTGAAAGGTGGTATAAATTGATTAAATAAATATATGCTTGAAATTCAGGGACACAGGCTTACAGATAAATTTAAAGATTAGACAAAAATTGTTCTGAGATGGAGCTAGGACCATTTACTGAAAGTATGAGATGGTTTAAAGTTATAGTAATTTTCTAAAAATATTTTGGGTGATTTTTAGAACCCATTTCTAATAAATTTAGCTTTTTCATCTGTTTTCTATCTCTTATAATTTTGGAGGAAATAGGATGAAGCATCACATCATATTTTAGAAGCTGCCCTACCCCCACTAGACAGAACAGGACAATTGTAAATGTTTTAAATGAGATGTGTTAAAATTGCAAATGATCTTCCTAAAATTTTTTGTGTGTGATTTAAATTGATAAAATATACTTGAAACCTGAAAAATGTTACTATTAGTATTGTTTGATTGTTTAATAGGTTAACTGAGATTTAAATGGGGGGGTCCTTTTAAAATCATTCACCAAAGCATTTAAATTATACTTATGGGCTGGTTGACTTTCTATGCATGTGTACTCTATTATTGTGTCAGATTGACCAGTGGTCTTGGCTGTTCAAAGGTCAGTGGTCACAGTTGTCCTGAATTACTAGTTCTTTTTTCCTGTGGACCCTCTGCTGTGTTGCATGCTGTAATCTTCTTAATGGCTTCATTCCAATATTCACACATAATATTTTAGATTTATTGACTGTTAGAAATACTACCATGCCAGTAGCAGTTCCGCTACTCTTAAGGTATTTAAAATTGGAAAAATAAATCAGGGCAAAGCTTTCAGGATTCCTTTGTTTTCCTTAAGGGAGGGGGAAAACCTCTTTTCCTGTCTTCTGACAAGAACACTTGTTTTTTGATTTCATCATTTCACTATAGATTTGGATCATTAAAAGAAAAAAAACAAATATTTTATTGGGAGTGATTTTAACGATATTGATTATTACATGGAATAACTTTTAAAGGCAGTAGATCCAATAAAATATACTCTTGTAGTTTTTGTCTATGAATATATTGTGACTTTATTTTTTTAGTGGCTATGCCAAATAGACACCTTCAAACATCTGTAGTATAGTTTGAATGTTTTGAAATAAAAAAAGTAAATGTTAGGACTCAGTTACAGCATCAATCAAAGTTAGTGTTATTGTGGTATGTTCATAAGAGTGAGAAAAAGAACCAATTGAATTAAATATAACATTTGAAATCTCAAATGAGTTGATTTTAATTTATGAAAATGCAGTATTAAAACCTCCTATTCCAAATCTGCATACAATTTAGTTTTAATTGCATAATAATTTAAAATGTATTTCTGAGATATTCCTGCTCATTTTAATTTTTATCATCAACATTTAAAAAAGTAATTTGGAGGTTGTTACTATTTCAAATATAAATAGGATTACCCTCTTACCAGGAATTAAGCTAATAATTAGAATTATAAGATTTAGGAATTCTCTCCTCATATGAATATTAAATTAAACAATTATAAATTCCTATAGATGAAAGTACATTAGAATTGACATCTGAAAAAGTTACATGTATTACAGTATTCGTTACAACAGGCAAGTTTTTTGACCTGTATTGCTTAACTGTCTCTAATAATTTAAACTCGTTAGATTGTAAGAATAGTAATAATATTGATAGGTCATTATGCTATTCCTATTTTAGATAAGAAAATCAAGGCACAGAAAGTATACTGTTAATGGTACATCTAGAGATTCAGTTCATAGAGGTTGATCCTCAGGCCTGTGTCTGAAACAGTAGACCATGGTCCCTTTCATATAAATGTGATATACAATGTAATGAATAACTCCTTTAAAATATATTATAGAAGTTTACTTGCCACTTAAACTTGTTAAAGAAATATTAGTTTGATCCATTTGATTTAAATTAGGATTTTCAGCACTATTTTTAAAACTTCATTTTTGTCTTAAATATAATACTATTGGAAAATAATTTTGTGTTTTCTACTATGAGGGTATATAGAAAATATGGTACACTTAAGAGTTATTGTACAAGTCACTGTAGACCACTGTAACAGGATAGCTATATTTTGTATGTAGCATATTTCATTACTAAAACATTGAAAAGACTTTATTATAATGATGCTATCTAAAATATCATGTATATTATAGTGAAGCTTTCAGGAATCATAAGAAGGAGTGCCTTAAATGGTTTTTTTTGTGTGTGATAAAAAAAAGAAAGACACGAATTGCTCTGAATCACCAAAAATCATTAAGAGCATATAAGAACTGGAGAAAGTCTCTAAATCTCTGATATCAAATATTTGAATATCTACATTCAAGTGAATTTATTAATTTGGGGATAAGCTTGAAGGAATTAGTTTTTTTCAGATAATTCTAAAATAAACTTTTAAAAAAATATTAAGTTATGTAAGCAAATTAAACTCTTAGAACCACACGGACTGTCAATGGATATGTTTAATTCATTGAATATTTCCTGTAATCTAACATGAAGGTTTAACATGTTAAATTGTCATAATATATGTTATAAAGAAAAATAGTCCCCAGAGAATATTATATTAGTTCCAGGTTTGCCACAGTTCTGCTGTTATCCTTATTGTGTTTAATGGTAAATGAAGTCCCTAACAAATTTCTAGGGTGGTCAGGTTAGAAAGATTCATTCAGCTTCTAGAGTAATTTGGAGAACATTTTATTACTTCAGGAGACAAATATTGCTTTTAGTTTGCCCTTGGAAAAGTATAGTCATGCTTTTTCTCCTCTCAATCTCCAATTGGTAGAATTCAGGCATCTAGTTGTACCTTGCTCCCGCCACACAGCCTTGGTACAGTGCTTCGTAAATAGGCGTTCAATACGTGATTGCTGAAAGGAAATATAATTGCACTTCTTTTATCTTTAGTAATAGAAGCTTGCTTTTAAAGTCTGTTTACAGTTACCTCCTAGAACATTTTATAAGGATGTTTCCATTTGACTTTAATAATAATGAAAATGAGAAACCTGGATGCATATATAAAATATACTTTTTTGACTATGAGTATAACCTTTTATTTCCTGTGTTTAGAAAAAGAGACCATGTTGTGATGGCAGTCATTGTGCTTCTGCATACCCAGCTGAATGTCTGTGGAAACTCAGCTATTCTTTTAAATAGTTATTATCAGAGACATAATTATTTACAAAGTAGTTTTTTTTGTTGTTGTTTGTAGGTAAACTATTATAGATTTTACTGTCCTCCCAACTGTTTTCTTGGTGTATATTTTAAAAATATAAACCTTAAATACTAAAACAAAGAAGACAAAAGCAAAACCCAAAAACCTTAACTGTGCTTCTAAACATTTAAAAGATTTTTGTTAGTTTCTCTCAATTGAATAAGAGAACCTGGCTTTCCCACAGCAATGATCCAGGCTTTGGTAATCCCTCTCTTTATGTCTCTGTACTTTTGCCATTCTAAAGTTGATTTATTGTTTGTTACTTTTAGTGATTTTAAGTGCTCAATGAAGTTCCTTGGCTTTCTCGTGGCTTTTCATTTCCAACTAAATTACCTCGCCTTACTTTTAATGTCTTCCTCCCACCCACCATGTATTATCTTAATAGCATGCTTCTTTCTCTTGTTACTGCAGATACGTTTTTTTTTCTGAAAAATGTAAACCTTGATTTTGGCTTTTAAAATTATTTCCAATTTATTTCTGGTCCTTTAAATTCTTGATTTTTCCACATTCAAGCAACTTTTTTGTGTGTAATATTGTGAGCACTGTCACAGTAGCGGTTCCCAAACCTTGCTAATATCATAATGACCAAGTGACCTTTTAAATAAATTATGTTTCTGAGCACCATCGTAGATACTTTGATTGAGTCAACTAGAGGAATAATTGTAGAATTGTGCCTGGAACAGTTGTTAGATTTGTTCATTTATTCATTCATTCATTCAACAGGTGTTTATCAAGTATCTACTGTGTACAAACATTGTGCTAAGAACTGGGTATATAGTGGTGAACAAGCAGACATATACTCTTATTTCATAGAGTTTATGGTGTGTTAACACTCATCTAGTATTACAAATAGAGACAAATGTTATAAAGAAACAGAGTGCTTTGGGAGGCTGAGACAGGCGGATCACGAGGTCAGGAGATCGAGACCATCCTGGCTGACACGGTGAAACCCCGTCTCTACTAAAAAATACGAAAACTTAGCCGGGCGAGGTGGCGGGCGCCTGTAGTCCCAGCTACTCGGGAGGCTGAGGCAGGAGAATGTCGTAAACCCGGGAGGTGGAGCTTGCAGTGAGCTGAGATCCGGCCACTGCACTCCAGCCTGGGCGACAGAGCGAGACTCCGTCTCAAAAAAAAAAAAAAAAAAAAAAAAAAAAAAAAAAAAAAAAAAAAAAAAGAAACAGAGTGCGGTTGGAGAGAATTACAGTGGTATCCTAATTTAGATTAAGGGTGAGATAGGTAGAGGCTGAGCCTGTTCTAGCTCAGTGACACAGTAGAAAACCATGTGTGCCTCTGTGGTGCAGCAAGGCATTATCTCATGTGGTAGTGCCTAAATTCTTGGGGGCTCAAATGTTCTTCTCCAGCTTAATAGTAAAGGCTGCAAGCCTGAGGTTTCATTTTTCTTATGACGTGGCAGGAACCTGATGCTGTGCCAGTTGCACTGAGGATGGGATTTCAGGTGCACCAGTATGAGAAACTATGGAAGCAGTTAGGAGCTTGGTCTATATTCTTATTTCATATCTCTCATATATCTTTATACTGTTTGTTTATTATCCTTTATACTGTTTATTATCCTTTATACTGTTTATTATCATTTATACTGTTTGTTTGCTGTTTGGTGTATTTACTAGGGTACAAGCTAAGCTGCTATAACAGAGAGACCTAAATACCCATTCTTAGATAAAAATAGAAATATATTTATCTCTTGTATAACAATTAAGAGTTAAGTTTTCCAGAGATGTGGGACAACTCTGCCATCCTCAATACATAGCATGCAACTCTAGGTTTAAGGTATGCTGTTTGTCTACCTTGCCCCAGAATAAAGAGGAGAATCCACAGAGGGGTATTCATATCCCTTTTAGGGACAGCCTGAAAATGTCATGTTCCTCAACTCATTCCATTTGTCTGAACCCAGCCATATGGACACACCAAGTTCCAAGGGATGTTGGAAACTAGCTGAGTTAACCTAGTTTTGTTAAATATGCACCAGCCCAAACTTAAGATTTCCATTAGCAAAGAAAGGGAGAATAGATGTTGGTGGACTTAAAGCCATCTCTGCTATAAGTAAACTGATATGGAAATAATTTTAGCCAAACTGAGATGCCATTTTTACTAGTCCGCACGCTCAGATCAGCCTTTTGTGGTCCAGCCAAGCTCAGTGTATCAGGAACATCTTTATGGAGAATTGGCCTCAATGATGGTGAGTATGAGTAAGCCAAGTGGGAGGAGGAAGAAGAGGGGGAGGAGAGATAACATATTTAAAGTTTTTCCTGTGAGGAAGAGGTTGGTTGATTCAAGACCTATATAGCTGTAGTGAAATAAACAAAAACATTATGCAAAATGAGATAGTAGAGATAGGCAGGGGAAATCATAAAATATGTGTAGTTCTTGTTAAAGACCTTTGGATTTTATTGGAAATTCATTGAATACTTGTAGATGATGCCGTATTAGTTAGGATTTGACAGGTACTTTAAACCAATGAAACAATGTAATGATATGCTCTATAAGTATATGATATGCTTTTCATTTAATAAATGTTAAAGGTTCCTGTTTTAATCTTCAAATAGAGATTTGTTAGAAAATTATTAAGAGAGAAGTGTTAATTTTGTTTCTTAATAAACTGAACTTTAGGAAAGTTAAAGAAGTATGGGGATTTAATATCTAATTCATGTGATAACTGTAACATGATTCATGGAAGAATAAAAGGTTTCAACTTTATATCTTTGTTCTACAGATGATTTTTTCACACTTTAACTTTTATAAATATATGTAGTTTCTAGAGAACAGTTTAGTTATATGAAAGGAAATATTTAAAAATATCTTAGGAGTGTTTTAGGTTGTGTAGATTATGTAAATATTATTTTAGAACAGTTATTTTTATCTTCACTTCTTTACCCTGATGTTTCTCTTTGTGATCATTAAAAGTAAAATAAAAATTTCTAGGTATAGCAGTTAATATATTTTTACTGCAAAAACATATCTAGAAATCACATCTAAAAGTTAAGTAAAAGAGGAAATCTGTCACTTCTCGGAAAAACTCAACCCCCTTATATGCTCTTCCTTCCTGGCTTACTCTCCTTTGGTATAATTACTTCATTACTTAGACTGTGTGCACATGGCTTATGCTCTTTTAACGTGTACCTGTTTGCTGCGTTTACTCATGTAATTCTGTCCTTTTATTCATAGTTGCTTTAGTGCTAAGAGGGTAAAAGTGGGAAATTGGTGGTAATATTATTCATGCTACAGTGAGTTCCCACTGTGCTAAAATCCAGGTTATAATTCTTCCCATGGATGAGTGCTTGGAGGTCTGAATCCTCACTGAAAGGAATTTAAAACATTTGATACGAGCAATGAAGTGATGCTTATTTCTGAATTTTCTTTTCATTGTTTAACTTTTCATTTGTGATCTATCCTAATACTAAATTAGATTTTTAAAAAAATGTATTTACAAAGTGTAAAGTCTCTAAAGACCGTAAGATAAAATGTCCTTTGTGAAGTAATCCTTAGCCATTGGAGGTTGAGGCTAGCTTACTTTCTTAAGAATAAAAAGATAAAACAATTGATATTTTTTCAATATTTATAGGATTATGTGATAATAGCCATATGACTAAGGTTCCAAATGCTTTTCTGAATTCAGAGTTATGGGTGAGTATAAGCCTTAGGATTTCATGGGAAGAGATACATTTATTTCATAACTAAACTTAGAAGTTTGGAAATTAAAGCAGAAAATGCTCTTTCCTAGACCAGGTATTAAAAAAGTACAGAACAGACACCATCATTTTTATAGATAAAAACTGCTAAAAGCTAATTAGCACTGCAAAGGGCATTGGTAACTGGTGATAATTTACTCCAGTGATGTAAAGACCAGAAACACAGCAAGATTGATGCAATCATTTTATATTATATTAATATCCTTATATCTAAAACTGATTTTTAAAAACAATTGTTTTCTTATAGACTCTTTTTGAGCATTCATTTGCACATGTAGAAACACTTAGCTGCCCTTCTGGTCTCTGAAAAACAGGAACAACTTCAGATGTACTGGCAATTGAAGTCCACTAGAGTAGATCAAGGAAAAATTCTTTTTATGTAATTTGTAAAAGTTGAAATAATGTAGAAAGAGGCAAAGGAGAAATATAATTATATTTCTTGCCAGGCAATTTTAGTTTAAAATCTGTATGAAATTAGATAGTATACTCATGTAGAATAACACTGTCCAAAAAAAAAAAGTGAGCCACATGTATGATTGTGTTTTCTTGTAGCCACATTAAATAATAAAATAAATAGGTGAAATTAATTTTAATGATATATTTTATTTAACCCTATATATAAATATTGCTTCCAAATATAATCAATATAAAATTTATTGAGTTTTTTTTATTGTACTGAGTCTTCTAAATATAGTGTCTGTTTTACTCTTATGGCAAATCTCAGTTGAGACAAGTCAAATATCAAGTGCGTGTATGACTGATAGCTACCTTATTGGCTGGCATAGTTCTAGAACAAGTGCTTTCTTTTTTCTATTTTCTACACATCCGCAGGGAGCTGAGGAGCTATCATTGACTAGTTTTGGAAGTGAAGGCTGCATTTTTATAATTTGGTTTGGAATGGCTTGTGGCAGTGTGTTTAATACTCCTGTATAACTCAAGCAACAATTATGTGGTCAAGGATTTGGTATAATGAAGGTTGAGGAATGGCTTGACTTGACTGTATTCTTAGTGAGCATACATGTTGTGATTGTCTGGAGAACATTGTCTTCTTGATTTATGGAGAACTGAGTTGTGAATTTCATGTTTTATTTTTAAAAAGTACACATTAAGGAATTTTCTTTTGCAGAGATGTAAGGGGCATTTTAATTTTTTTATTCTCTAAAGTAAAAATCTTTTAAAAAACAACTACTTATGTATAATAATACTTTAAAAAGACTGGAATCATATTCCTTACATTATAATCTTTTGGGGTGTGTATGTAGTAATTAAATATGTATATTGATATTCACTCCCATTGTTATTGAAGGCATTTGAAACTTAAAAATAGCATAGAAGTTTCAGAATAAAGGATATTAATTTAGATTTATTTTTATAATTATTATTGTTTGAATATGTGGGTTACCTAAAAATATGCATTTATTGAGGTTAGATTTTAATAACAAAAACCTCTCTTAAATGAATCCTGGTTTATGCACTTTGTGGGCTAAATGAATTAGGCTCTCAACTTTTATCTGAATCTATGGAGCTTGGATATAAATTGAAAAGATCACAGCTATGGGGAGAAGACCTACACTGCAAAGGCCTTTCTGCATAGATTATGAACATAACTCAATAATTTTTTCAAAACTGTGGTTATAATTGGACCCAATGGGGGTCTGTTTCTTTGATCAGATCACAGTAACTGTGACTTTACACTGGAAAATGTCACTACTGTGAAGGTTTATCACCTGTAGAGCTGGTCTTTCCTCTGATGCTGTGTTCATTTCTCATTAGCATTATTCAAAGTTTAGTTGTTAATTAGGTTGACAGTTCAATTACAATCATCTACAAGTGAAGTCAGGGCTACTTGCATAAAGAAATAAAAATAACCCTTCTTGCATAGATATATGTGTGTATGTGTATATATGTGTGCATGTGTTTTTGTGTATATGTGTGTATGTGTATGTATGTGTGTATATGTTTGCATATATATGTATGCACATATATACATAAAAGGAAAAATGACACTATTTTGTTATATGATAGTTTCATAAGGCTAAGAATATGCTCTGTTAAGTGAGCATTCTTTCCAAAATTTGTCTTACCAGTTTTATTTCTAAATAAAACAGAATTGTTACACAACATGCTTCCATTTTAAGCATTGATGAATATATATGAGAACCAATATTTTTAAATGTATAGAATATAGTTTACTATTTTGTGTGAAACGAACTGGTACAGTGAATTGGATGCATAGGAACATTTTATATCTCCTCCTCCTTAAATAATAAGAGTTTTCATCAGGAGTATGATCTCACTTAAAATTCTGTTCATAAATAATATGCATTTTCTAAAATACGTAACACTTGAAATTAAAAGATAGAAAAATGTATGAAAAATTAAAACAAACTTAAATACCTTTTAAAAATAAGCAAATTTTTAGATAAATTTTTCTTTGATTTAGAAACTTTAGTGTTTTAATCTGATTACTGGATCATGAGACAATGATATTGAACTCAAACCCATGTGGTAGTGGAAAAAACTGGACAGAACTAGGTTTAGATCCCAGCTTTGCCACTTATTAGCTACATAGTAAGGGCAAATGAATTCACATCTTTGTTCCTCTATTTCTTCATTCATAGATGGGAATATGAATGCTTTTCTTAGAACACTGTTGTGAATATTAAATGAGACAATGTATAGCATTTGCATAAAATTCTCCACTCATGGTATAATTTCAATAACTTTATCTCCTCTCCCCTCTTCTTTATCTCATAATGACAAAAACTATTCAACAAATGACTGGAAAATTATGTATGCAAATGAGACTTCCAAAAATAAAATTAAATGGTAAGTGATCCTGGAGGACCTGTAACAAATAACCTTACATAGCAAAAACGAACAAAACCCAACCTGCTTCATCTCAAAACAAGTAGACACATGTTGTAATTGCTAAAAATCTGTAGAAATGTGGCTCACAAGCAGTTTATTGTAAAATAATTAAAGCTTATTTATTGTCAAGAGGCCTTGGGAAAAAAAGAGAGCATAAACCAATTTGCATTAGCACGTTACTCTCCTCTCCTGCTTTCGTTTCAATTAACAGACCAGCAGGTGCTCTCTGCAGTTAAAAAGATAAGCTATCAGGGAGCAGGATGAATTTTTGGCTGACCTGAAGACACTGTGGTTTGCCTGCTGATTGGGTTCCTACCTCGCTGTACCAATTTCTGAGGTGTTAATTTAACTGTTCCTCTCTGTCATGCAGGTCTCGGCCTTGAAAAATAAACTGAAGAAGCAGTCTACAGCTACGGGTGATGGAGTAGCTAGGGCCTTTCTTAGAGCACAGGCTGCTTTGTTTGGATCCTACAGAGATGCACTGAGATACAAACCTGTAAGCGTTTTGTTTCATCACTGTTTTAATTTGCTTTTTTATGGTTCTTTGGAATGAGACAGAAAAAAAGAGACATCATTTTAATATTGCACCTTGAAAAAGTATCATGGAAATCTTTTAAGATCCAAAATATTATGTTTTAAAACATACATTTCATCTCTAATTTTTGACTTTTTATTTTTAGTTTTGTTTAGTACTCTTCCATTAGTATTTCCCAGAGTATTTGTGTCACCTTCTTAATACTCTAGAAGTGGAATACTTACTCCTTAACTAATGGAAAAATTGTATTACTGTAGTTTTTTGGGTTTTGTTTTTTGTTTTTTGTTTTTTTCTGAGATGGAGTCTCGCTCTGTCACCCAGGCTGGAGTGCAGTGGCCCGATCTTGGCTGACTGCAAGCTCCGCCTCCCGGGTTTACTCCATTCTCCTGCCTCAGCCTCCCGTGTAGCTGGGACTACAGGCGCCCGCCACCGCGCCCAACTAATTTTTCGTATTTTTAGTAGAGATGGGGTTTCACCATGTTAGCCAGGATGGTCTCGATTTCCTGACCTCGTGATCCGCCCATCTCGGCCTCCCAAAGTGCTGGGATTACAGGCATGAGCCACCGCGCCCAGCCTGTATTACTGTATGTTAAAACACTTACCTGATCTTGTTAAGATCCTTAAGAAATTCATAAGACAATTGGGCTTATTAGATTAATGTGTTTAGAAATGACAGGTACAAAGTGATACTTAAGAAAAATAGAACTTGAAGGTTTTACAATATTTGGAAATTTGTTGTCTTTGTAATTCATGACCCTTTGCTAAGCTGAGTTTATCTCTTTAGCATATCTTAGCTCATTTTCTCGTTCTTTCTGTTTTAATACCCTAATTATTATTGTGTAGAATTATAGCCAAGTTTTTAAGAGTATCCAAAAAGGTGCAAGTCAAAGTACATTTGTTGGTTAGATTATGTTAGGCTGATTTTACAGAAATTATTAGACTATTCTTCCTTCACTGGGTGAGTAAGTTGTAAGAGATAAAAACATTGATTTAGTAATAAGAAGACCTGCTATCTAATAGGAGTTGTTACTATGCTGCATAACCTTGACCCGTCTCCTTATTCTCTCTAGATTTTGATCTTCGTATTTGTAAAATGAGAATTCTTATACCTTCCCGCTCTATCTTTCAAGGTGGTGTTAAACTCAGTTGTAAACTATGAAGCACTAAACAAATGTGAAGGGGTTATATCTTCTCTAAACTGACTTCTGAATTAGTGGTTCCCACTCAAGTGATCCTTATAGCTCTAAAAGGTCATCCAGTTATTGGAAGGATTCCTTAAATGCATGGGGAAATCAGCTGCTGTTTCTATAAGTGTGTTTGTCTAGTTTACATGCTAATCTTTTTGAGACGTGTATATTTTTAAAGCATTATATAATTCATAGTACTCTACAGAGTATACATATCTCACATGGGGGAGTCTTAAAAAATTGCTCATAGTTATAAGGGTCACATTCTTTAAAAGACTGGAAACCAATAATCTGTGCTACAGTAGAGCATATTCATATTTCAATTGTTCAACATCAGTAAAAACATAAAAATGAGTTTGAAACACAAAATTAGTGATTGATTCTGGTTACGTCAAATTTTTAAAATAGGGATTGATTTCAAGTTTACAGTACAGGAACGAAAGTTAAAAATATCACTTTGCTTGAATTTTGACATATTTAAGTACATATTCATCTTTATAAACTAAACGTCATTTTAATTTTAAAATTGTTGAGTACTTCAGATTTGAAGAAAGGAGCAAATTGAAGTGAGAACATTTTCTTCAATGATTTAAACTATCAGTGTGTTGGGTACTGAGTGAAATTAATAAAATATCCCATCTTTAATATTAGTTACTATAGATTTCACTGTTTAATTTTATCACCCTTTAAGCTTCATTGAGCAGATAGGAGTATAAGATTTCAGTGACTAACTTTTTTTAAAAAACCATCGTGAAAGCCAGATTGTTATTATCTGTGAAAAATGTTTAATTTTGTCTTAGAGTATCTTTCTTGTTTATTGATCACATTTTGTTATAAATTTATTTGTTTAGTTGCCTACATTTTTTTCTTTTTACTTTTGATATTTTCTTGTTTTCATTTCTGCTGTTAGTATTTTTTAGGAGCTAAGTGGTAGTATTTTCATTTTCTATGCCTTTACATTTCTTCTGACTCAATCTTTGAATGAAAGCTTCCTTTTTAATGTATACTGAATGCATTTAGATGATTATTTTCCATTTATTTTCACAAGAAATAGCTTTTAAGGAAAATTATTTCTTTTTGTGCATAAACTGCTTTTTCAACCATTATCTTTATAAATTGCTTATATCATAATTTATTAAAAGTATATTAATTTTTTGTTTTATAATTCTTTTGGTCATTGATATGATAGACCAATGTCTTCTCTCTTCACTTAGACCTTTTTTTAATATCAACCAAAAATATTTTATATCAATCAAATATATTTTGGTTGATATTTTAAAAAGGGCTAAGTGCAGAGAGAAGTTTCAAAAACATATTTAAGGAGTATCCTGTAGCTATTATAGTACAATTGGAAAAGAAAAGATTACTCAGTAGCTGTTAGTAATATGAATTATTGGCCAGGTGTGGTGGCTCACGTCTGTAATCCCAGCACTTTGCACTTTGGGAGACCGAGATGGGCGGATCACAAGGTCAGGAGATCGAGACCATCCTGGTTAACACGGTGAAACCCCGTCTCTACTAAAAATACAAAAAAATTAGCCAGGCGTGGTGGTGGGTACCTGTAGTCCCAGCTACTCCGGAGGCTGAGGCAGGAGAATGGCATGAACCTGGGAGGCGGAGCTTGCAGTGAGCCGAGATGGCGCCACTGCACTCCAGCTTGGGCAACAGCGAGACTGGGTCTCAAAAAAAAAAAAAAAAAAGAATTATTTTACTAGACATTACTTTTTAAAATTTTATGATTGTTTATACACATAAAAATAAACCATTATTTCCCTTACTTTTAACAGAATTAAACCTGTAGGGTAGACCAATGACTGATCAGTCTCTCATCTCTTCACCTGGCATTCAAGGCCCTTACCATGGGCAGGCAGTCTGTTTTCCTTTTTTTCTAAACTTTGCCCTCACTTCAGAGAATTCTGCCTGTGACTTCAAATGTCCTAAGCTTCTCAGGCTTCCACACATTTAGTTACAATGTTCTTTCTTCCTGGCAATGCTTTTCATCCTCACTTTTAATAGCCATCTAGTTCCTTCTTGATCCTGGAAGCTGTAGTTTGTACTGACCCCTTCTTTCTCTGAATTAATTATACTTATTTTATTTAACACATTTCTTCAGCCTTATTTACATATTATTTGTTAATTACATTATTTTGACTGATATTCATAATTTTTGATCACTATGAAAACATTAACTGACCATTGAACACCCATTGGATGACAGGCATTGATAGGCTCTTTGGATAAGTGTTCTTGTTGAATTTTTACAAGCCTTCAAAATATTACCCTTTATATTTTAAAGATGAGGAAGATGATACAGAATTTGAGTAAGCTCACTGTTTCTCTAGCTAGTGAATAGTGGGGCTTAGGTTTGAATCTGCTTTTTTCATGGTCCCTCTCTTGCTCTAGTGTGATATATTTCTGTTCTACCTTGCCTCTGTTATGATATGATGCTTTTTTTGAGATAGAGTCTCACTCTGTCTCCCAGGCTGGAGTGCAGTGGTGCAATCTTGGCTCACAGAAAGCTCTGCCTCCCAGGTTCATGCCATTCTCCTGCTTCAGCCTCCCGAGTAGCTGAGACTACAGGTGTCCACCACTATGCCTGGCTAATTTTTGAATTTTTAGTAGAGACGGAGTTTCACCATGTTAGCCAGGATGGTCTTGATCTCCTGACCTCGTGATCCACCCGTCTCGGCCCCAAAGTGCTGGGATTACAGGCATGAGCCACCACGCCCAGCCATGATACACTTCTTAAGGTATGTTTCAAGGGTTCCAAGATGGCCAAATAGGAACAGCTCCAGTCTACATCTCCCAGCATGAGCGATGCAGAAGACGGCTGATTTCTGCATTTCCAACTGAGGTACTGGGTTCATCTCACTGGGGCTTGTGGGACAGTGGGGGCAGGACAGTGGGTGCAGCCCATGAGCATGAGTCGAAGCAGGGTGAGGCATCACCTCACCTGGGAAGCACAAGGGGTCAGGGAATTCCCCTTCCTAGACAAGGGAAGCTGTGACAGATGGCACCTGGAAAATTGGGTCACTCCCATCCTAATACTGCGCTTTTCCAATGGTCTTGGCAAACGACATACCAGGAGATTATATCCTGTGCCTGGCTCGGAGGGTCCCATGCCCACGGAGCCTTGCTCATTGCTAGCACAGCAGTCTGAGATACAACTGCAAGGCGGCAGCAAGGCTGAGAGAGGGGCACCCGCCATTGCTGAGGCTCTAGTAGGTAAACAAAGTGGCCAGGAAGCTTGAACTGGGTGGAGCCCACCGCAGCTCAAGGAGGCCTGCCTGTCTCTGTAGATTCAACATCTAGGGGCAAGGCATAGCTGAACAAAGGCAGCAGAAACCTCTGCAGACTTAAATTTCCCTGTCTGACAGCTTTGAAGAGAGTAGTGGTTCTCCCAGCACGGAGTTTGAGATCTGAGAACGGACAGACTGCCTCCTCAAGTGGATCCCTGACCACCAAGTAGCCTAACTGGGAGGCACCACCCAGTAGGGGCAGACTGACATCTCACACAGCCGGGTACCCCACTGAGATGAAGCTTCCAGAGAAACGATCAGGCAGCAACATTTGATGTTCAGTAATATTCTCTGTTCTGCAGCCTCCGCTGCTGATACCTAGGCAAACAGGGTCTGGAGTAAACCTCCAGCAAACTCCAACAGACCTGCAGCTGAGGGTCCTGACTGTTAGAAGGAAAACTAACTAACAGAAAGGTCATCCACACTAAAACCCCATCTGTATGTCACCATCATCAAAGACCAAAGGTAGATAAAACCACAAAGATGGGGGAAAAAACAGAGCAGAAAAACTGAAAATTCTAAAATCCAGAGCACCTCTCCTCTTCCAAAGAAACGCAGCTCCTTGCCAGCAAAGGAACAAAGCGGGATGGAGAATGACTTTGACTAGTTGAGAGAAGAAGGCTTCAGACAATCAAACTTCTCCAAGCTAAAGGAGGAAGTTCAAACCCATTGCAAGGAAGTTAAAACCTTGAAAAAAGATAAGACGAATGACTGACTACAATAAACACTGTAGAGAAGACCTAAAATGACCTGATGGAGCTGAAAACCATGGCATGAGAACTTCGTGACGCATGCACAGTTGTATTCAGTAGCCGATTCGATCAACTGGAAGAAAGGGTATCAGTGATTGAAGATCAAATGAATGAAATGAAGTGAGAAGAAAAGTTTAGAGAAAAAAGAGTAAAAAGAAACGAACAAAGCCTCCAAGAAATATGGGACTATGTGAAAAGACCAAATCTACGTCTGATTGGTGTACCTGAAAGTGACAGGGAGAATGGAACCAAGTTGGAAAACATTCTGCAGGATGTTTTCCAGGAGAACTTCCCCAACCTAGCAAGGCAGGCCAACATTCAAATTCAGGAAATAGAGAGAATACCACAAAGATACTCCTCGAGAAGAGCAACTCCAAGACACATAATTGTCAGATTCACTAATGTTGAAATGAAGAAAAAAATGTCAGGGGCAGCCAGAAAGAAAGACTGGATTACCCACAAAGGGAAGCCCCTCGGACTAACAGCAGATCTCTCGGCAGAAACTCTATGAGCCAGAAGAGAGTGGGGGCCAATATTCAACATTCTTAAAGAAAAGAATTTTCAACCCAGAATTTCACATCCAGCCAAACTAAGCTTAATAAGTGAAGGAGAAATAAAATCCTTTACAGACAAGCAAATGCTGAGAGATTTTGTCGACCACCAGGCCTGCCTTACAAGAGCTCCTGAAGGAAGCAATAAACATAGAAAGGAACAACCGGTACCAGACATTGCAAAAACATGCCAAATTGTAAAGACCATCGACGCTAGGAAGAAACTGCATCAACTAATGAGCAAAATAACCAGCTAACATCATAATGAGAGGATGAAATTCATACATAACAATATTAACCTTAAATGTAAATGGGCTAAATGCCCCAATTAAAAGACACAGACTGGCAAATTGGATAAAGAGTCAAGATCCATCAGTGTGCTATATTCAGGAGACCCATCTCATGTGCAGACACACTTAGGCTCAAAGTAAAGGGATGGAGGAAGATCTACCAAGCAAATGGGAAACAAAAAAAGGCAGGGGTTGCAATCCTAGTCTCTGGTAAAATGGACTTTAAACCAACAAAGATCAAAAGAGACGTGGCCATTACATAATGGTAAAGGAATCAATTCAACAAGAAGAGCTAACTATCCTAAATATAAATGCACCCAATACAGGAGAAACCAGATTCATAAAGCAAGTCCTTAGAGACCTACAAAGAGACTTAGACTCCCACACAATAATAATGGGAGACTTTAACACCCCCTGTCAACATTAGACAGATTAAGTAGACAGAAAGTTAAAAAGAATATCCAGGGATTGAACTCTGCTCTGCATCAAGCAGACCTGATAGATATCTACAGAACTCTCCAACCCAAATCAACAGAATATACATTCTTCTCAGTACCACATCGCACTTATTCCAAAATTGACCACGTAGTTGGAAGTAAAGCAGCCCACAGCAAATGTAAAAGAACAGAAATTACAACACACTGTCTCTCAGACCACAGTGCAATCAAACTAGAACTCAGGATTAAGAAACTCACTCAAAACCACTCAACTACATGGAAACTGAACAACCTGCTCCTGAATGACTACTGGGTACATATCGAAACGAAGGCAGAAATAAAGATGTTCTTTGAAACCAATGAGAACACAGACACAACATACCAGAATCTCTGGGACACATTTAAACCAGTGTGTAGAGGGAAATTTATAGTACTAAATGCCCACAAGAGAAAGCAGGAAAGATCTAAAATCGACACCCTAACGTCACAATTAAAAGATACTAGAGAAGCAAGAGCAAACACATTCAAAAGCTAGCAGAAGGCAAGAAATAACTAAGAACAGAGTAGAACTGAAGGAGATAGAGACACAAAAAACCCTTCAAAAAATCCATGAATCCAGGATCTGGTTTTTTGAAAAGATCAGCAGCATGGTACTGGTACCAAAACAGAGATATAGACCAATGGAACAGAACAGAGCCCTCAAAAATAATACCACACATCTACCACCATCTGATCTTTGACAAATCTGACAAAACCAAGAAATGGGGAAAGGATTCCCTATTTAATAAATGGTGCTGGGAAAACTGGCTGGCCATAAGTAGAAAGCTGAAACTGGATCCCTTCGTTACACCTTATACAAAAATTAATTCAAGATGGATTAAAGACTTAAATGTTAGGCCTAAAACCATAAAATCCCTAGAAGAAAACCTAGGCAATACCATTCAGGACATTGGCATGGGCAAGGACTTCATGTCTAAAACACCAAAAGCAATAGCAACAAAAGCCATAATTGACAAATGGAATCTAATTAAACTAAAGAGCTTCTGCACAGCAAAAGAAACTACTGTCAGAGTGAACAGACAACCTACAGAATGGGAGAAGATTTTTGTAATCTATTCATCTGACAAAGGGCTAATATCCAGAATCTACAAAGAACTCAAACAAATTGACAAGAAAAAAGCAACCCCATCAAAAAGTGGGCAAATGGTATGATGAACAGACACTTCTCAAAAGAAGATGTTTATGCAGTCAATAGACACATGAAAAAATGCTCATCATCACTGGCCAATGGAGAAATGCATATCAAAACCACACCATCTCACCATCTCACCATCTCACACCAGTTAGAATGGTGATCATTAAAACGTCAGGAAACAAAAGGTTCTGGAGAGGATGTGGAGAAATAGAACACTTTTACAATGTTGGTGGGACTGTTAACTAGTTCAACCATTGTGGAAAAGAGTGACGATTCCTCAATGATCTGGAACTAGAAATACCATTTGACCCAGCCATCCCATTACTGGGTATATACCCAAAGGATTATAAATCATGCTGCTATAAAGACACATGCACACGTATGTTTATTGCGGCACTATTCACAATAGCAAAGACTTGGAACCAACCCAGATGTCCACCAATGAGAGACTGGATTAAGAAAATGTGGCACATATACACCTTGGAATACTATGCAGCCACAAAAAAGGATGAGTTCATGTCCTTTGTAGGGACATGGATGAAGCTGGAAACCATCATTCCCAGCAATGTATGGCAAGGACAAAAAACCAAACACCGCATGTTCTCACTCATAGGTGGGAATTGAACAATGGGAACACTTGTACACAGGAAGGGGAACATCACACACTGGGGCCCGTCATAGGGTGGGGTGAGTGGGAAGGGATAGCATTAGGAAATATACCTAATGTAAACGACAAGTTAATGGATGCAGCACAGCAACATGGCACATGTATACATATGTAACAAACCTGCACATTGTGCACGTGTACCCTAGAACTTTAAGGAAAAAAAAAGAGCCAAAAAAATGAATTAAATTTAACTAAAAAAAAAAAAAGAAAAAAAGATATGTTTCCTGAACGTGCATTACTTCTAAACGAAGATACATGAAAGGCATTCAGTATTCACTAATGGAAAGACCAAGTCCAATACAAAGTCTTAGGAATTTTCTTCATGGAAACAGGTGGCATAGGCATCTCATAGTGGGTATATAAATTGGAGAAATGATTTGATATTTATGCTATTTCTATTTATGGTTTTGTTTACCTGGAGTAACTACTACTACTCAAACAGCTTCATCCTATTCCCTTCAGTCTTCTAATTCTTCTCTTCCCTTCTTTGTCTTAATACTCTATACAGCAGGATTGAATATATTGTACTGAAAGGGAGTTTTGATTCGTCTGTTTTTCTCTTTCTGTAGAAAATCATCTAAAGTAAAAGTCAATGGCAAGATGTTTCATTGTATAAGAATATACTTCTTATTCTGTTTATTAGGATACATTATAGATATAATTTATGTTTATCAGATATATGTTGAGTGCAGCTATAATAGGCCCTCTCTGAAGCTTCTGGGCCAAAAAAATAATGTTAAGCATGTGCTCCCACCAGGAGCTTATAGTGACATAGGGTGATGCAGTCATTTCTTCTCTAGCAGTAGCAAACAAAATGAACCCGAAAATGATAAAAGAACATTATGCTTCTCAATGTATGGGAAACAAGAAACCTGGGAGATAACTGTTGAATATATGCGTTTTTCTGGAGAGAGTATTCATGTCTTCCACCATGTTCTCAAAAAAGAATAAATCCAAAAAGGGTTAGGATTCACTCCCATAGAGGCAGCAGAACCAGTCATAAATGACCTTTCGGTCAGGAGAGTTTCAGCTTTATCTTACAATTAATGCACAGTGTTTACAATTATTTATCATGGGAATGTAGTGCTTAGCATTGTGTATTAGAAAGACCACTTTCATGATGTTGTTCATGTTAGATCAAAGTTGAGCAAGACCACGGGCAGGGAGACAGTTGTGGCTATCATGGTCTTATTGCAGAAGAGGAAGAAAGGACCTTTGTGAATATCCTGAAGGCTCAAATCTCAGAGACCTTAGGAAGGAAGACAGGAGTACTGGGGAACCAGAGGATGTGGCTAATGAGAAAAATACCCTCCAGGATGATTTGCATATTCCTATACAGATGCTAAATACATATGCTAAATACTGCTAAAGAGTAATTTATTTTATACATTAAGTACTTAAAATGTCTAAGCTGGCAACCCTAAATTGTTGTTACTTACAGTGCCTAGTCCACACTCTCTAAATGTTACCTTGGCATGATTGGCGAATAAATTGTACCCACCCTTAATTACAGAGAACAATATAAAACTCCTTAAAGTTGCTGGAAATTCAAATAAGGATTTTTTTTTTTTGGATTTTAGCCAACAGCAAGTTAGCCACTTTTTAAGAATTGAAAAATGTGAGATAAAATTAACGTACTAAATGAATGAAAGAAAAGTGGTAAGAGCACAAGACTCTGTAACCATACTGACTGGATTCATCCTCATTCTGTGACCAACTAGTTATATGACTTTGGGCAAATTAACCTATTAGTGCTTTGGTATTTGCATTTGGTAAAAAAAAAAAGTGATGATACTTCTTGGGTTGGCATGTAGTAAATGCTGTTTATGTTGTCATTATTAAAAATAAAATATAGAATCAATAGACTTAGTAAGGAAAATCCCTTTAGCATAACCACAAACAAAGCATCTTTCCAGAAAGGAATACATTGCCTTAAAAATGACAATACTTTAAAATGATTGTATTAAATAACTAAGAAATGGTCTTTAGTTATACCTCTGTGTATCACTTGTGTCACAAGCTATAAAAAAGTCACATTTTTGAATAATAGCTGATGTTGAAGAAATGTTTGTTTGAGTTAAAATATTGTTTAGTATATTCAAAGACATACTTGATTATCCTGTCTGAGAGCACAGAAGTAACACTCAAGTTTATTCGCTTTAATGCTTAAGGTGCTGTCATGTGTTTCCATCACTCAAGCTTTCCTGGGCTGCCTTGACCTTGCTAATGGATAAAAAATAAGTTACTTTAAAAATAAAGATTGGTTAGTAATCCGGACCTCAGTTTGACAAGTTGGAGGAGTGACAGTTTGACAAGTGTATCTTTCAAACACTTTTTGATTATTTTCTTTAAAACATTATCAGTAAGTAATGTTGTTGTATTTAATGATTAAGCTCAAGCAATTTAAACATGGGGTTGGCATCCATAATTTAAAAGGCCATTCACTAAATCTTCATCTTAACATTTCCATTTAAGAAATTTGTAATTGTCAACTTGTTACAGTTTTAAAAATCCAGGTTGAAAAGTACTACTCCTTACAGTTTTATGGTTACTAAAACATTTTACGCATCCTTTCACGTCATTACTCTTGCTTGAGCATAGATAGACCTGTTAACTTGAGAGATGGTTACCACCAAAGAAATAGTTGGTGTGCATCTGGCTTTCTAATGGATAAAAGTTGTTTTATGGCATTTTCTTTCTGCTCATTTCTAATTAATAGGGAGAGAATTTTGCTTTATTGCTTCAGTAATAATATACAGTTTCTCCTCAAGTACTTTGGAACAGATAGAACTAGGGACTTGGGTAGGAAGTGTTCAATTTAGATATCACTGATATGTTTTATGAGAATGGAGAATGTTTTTCTCATTGTCTTAAGTTGTGGGGAAGAAAAATATATTTTTAAATAGTATGCACAAAGTTAATGCACAATCTATTAATTTTTTCTAAGTATTTAAATTCACACAAAAAGTTAGAAACAGCAATGTCTAATTTAGAAAAATTAGTTCCTTTTTCTATCTTAAGTTGCTGATTCATAGGTAAATAGAACATTAGTAGGTAGCTGTAGTTTTTCTTTTTTCAAGACAGATCCAGCAACTTGAGGATAAAGTAACAAAATAATATGTACAAATAAAATATTTTGACGCTGATGGTTAAACTTTATAGTTTGTGAGGTTTTTTTTCATTGACTTCTAGCTAAAGTGCCAACAATGGAAGAAAATTACTGTTTCCATGGTTAATACACTCTGAAAGTAGAGTTGCTGTACCTTACATAATAATAGCATTGGGACATGTGGAAGGAATATGCTGTATAACCTGAAAATCATTTATTATTATTTCCTGGGAGAATCTGCAAATATTTGAACATTCCCGTGAGATATCTGACAGGAGAGTCTTTCAGAGATTTTAAATTTAAAATAGCCATCAATATGCAGACATTTTTGCTTAGTTTGTTTATACTCCTTATGTAATGGTGACATTACATTGAGTCCAGGTGCATTAAGGAACCGAATAAGTATAATGTTGATGTTTTGGATTATATTTCACATTTTTTACTTTATCATTCTTTCTGATACCCAAATTTTCTTTCACAGTGAACTCTTGCTAAGTCATACACATCATGGTAGTATAAGATCTAATCTACGTTTTAAGTATTTTCTTGTTCTTAGAAAGTTTTCTACTCCAGGTACAATATATAGAACTTGAAAGATACTCATTTGTAAAACAAACAAACACAAACATTATGTCAGTAATGATTATCACTCTGAAGTTGAACATAATACTAAGGTAGAAAAACAGCTCTATTTCATCCATAACTTACTTGTGGCTTAATTATTCTGTGTAAATAATTCATATAGTAACTAGGAGATATTTATTTAACACTCAAAATGCAGAGTACTGGGTTGGTTGCTGCAGGTCAGGGATCCCCACTCCCATTAGGAACCAGGCCAGATGGCAGGAGGTGAGTGGCAGGTGAGGGAATGAAGCTTCATCTGTATTTACAGCCACTCCCCATGGCTCACATTACTGCCTGAGCTCCACCTCCTGTCTCATAGGAGCGAAACCCCTATTATGAACTGCATATGTGAGGGATCTAGGTTGCATGCTCCTTATGAGAATCTAATGCCTGATGATCTGTCACTGTCTCCCATTACCCCCAGATAAGACCATCTAGTTGTAGGAAAACAAGCTCAGGGCTCCCACTGATTGATTCTACATTGTAGTGACTTGTAGAATTATTTCATTATGTATTACAATGTCGTAATAATATAAAGTACACAATAAATGTAATGCGCTTGAATCATCCAACAACCATTCCCCACTTCTGCTGTCTGTGGAAAAATTGTCTTCCACAAAACCCCTGTCTAGTGCCAAAAAGTTTGGGGACCACTGCCATAGGGAATGCAAAGATGAACAAGAATTTAGTCCCAGACCTCCAGAGTTCACAGATAAGATATATGAGAATAACCTTGAATGTATGGCAGAAAATAAGTCCCTACGAAAATCTGTTTCCCTTCTCTGTAATACAAACTTTATTCTCATTCTATTGCAGATTATGTTTTCCTGATAGCTGTTTATGTTCCTTTGTTGGGCTTTCCATCGAAATGACTGCTTTTGATTCCTTTCTTTTTGCCTCATCACTGTTTTATGGAGCAAAATATTCAGTAGTTTTTCTGTCATGTCAGAATTATCTCATGAAGAGATTTTCTTTTCCATTGTTTTATGTTTCTACCTGGTTACTTTGTGTCTCTACAGAATCATATGTTTACTTACTTTTCTGTGAATGAATAATACAACATTTAAAAAATAGATTATAGATGGGTATTTCTTAATTGCATAAGTCGTTTTCTGTAAGTAGAGTGATCAACTCAACTTTAATACTCAGGTCTGTACAGATGATTCTTAAGTATGTATTAAATAACAAATTTTCCTAACACGAGTTTCTACCTTTGTGCTACATACCTTCACGTGTTTCTCAAACATCGGCGGTAGATATTGTTGGTGCCCTGCCCAGATCCCCTGTACTTGTTATTGTATTTGTTTTGTTAAAAATTGCCTTTAGCTAAATGGAAGTGCATCACCGGGAAAACTATGTTCATCCCTCATCTTTGCACCTCTCAGCATTGAAAAAGAACACTTCTTATACGGGATGTAAGACGCTGGCCTCTCTGCCTCAAAGTGGGATCAAGTCTATGGTACAGTTGGTGCTTTCCCATGGGATTTGGCTGAAGCTCATCTCCAGTTGAGACCATATTCTTGCTTGACTTTTTCCTCTGTCCTGTCTTGTTTTCCTTAATACCTTTTTCCTGAGAGTGATCTGCGAAAATCAATTGTACAAGAACCCCTGTCTCAGGCTCCAGTAGGAATACTACCGAAAACATATGCCAATATTGATTTTATCAACTTCTCCTTAAATGTGGTTTTCTTTCTATATTTTCAGTCCCTAATAAATAATGTCATTTTATGACCGTTAATCTAGAAATCTGGAAGTCACCTTTGACCCCTACTAGTTACTGTATATCAGTAGTTCTCAAACATTTTGGTCTCCGGATGTCTTTATACTCTTAAAAATTATCAAAGAGCCTTCATTTATGTGAGGTATATGTATAAATATTTACCATATTAGAAATTAAAACTGAAAAAATATACATTTATTTTAAAAGCAGTATAAACTAATTAAATATGAATATAAAACATTTTTATGAAAAATTGCTATATTCCTAAACAAATTTAGTCTGAACAATATCATTGTTTTACATTTTTTTCAGGGCTTTTTAATATCTGGCTTAATAGAAGTCAGCTGGATTCTGATATTTGATTCTGTATTCAGTCTATTGCAATATTGCCAACCAGGTAGCTTTTGGGAAACACTGTTGGATCTCAGGAGAAAATGAGACACAAGAGTGCCAATAATGACTTACATTATTATGAAAATACTTTTAATGCTACAGATCCTGTGGAAAAGTCTGACCTTGGATCACACTTTGAGAAACATCACTGCATATCAGTTGACAAACTAGTCATATTGATTTTGCCATGAAATGTTTGATAATATAGTTAACCACATGAACTTCAAATACTCATAACCTGGGTTAAAATCATAGGCAAAATTCTTCTCATGTCATTCAATTCAACTTTCGTTTTAAAGAACTTATACTGCGGAGTCATTTATTAATATAATCTGTTTCATAGCATATGCCTTAAGGATGACAATAATTGAGGCCTCCAATGATGGCAATAATTGAGGTTCCTGTGTATTAATATATGCAACTTTAGAGCGTTATTAATAAAGACTTATTTTTTTCCTTGAGAGAAAATTCTAATGTGTCAGTGCTTTGTCTTTTGTTATTATCAGAGATTCTTAGTAAACAAACCGTGTTAATCAAATTGAAGGTTTAGTTCAAAGTTTTTCCATGATTTGTGTCATCACAAGTGGATGGACAGCAAATCTGAGCTTTTACTTTACTTGTTCTCTGGAGAGATTGAAAGTACTCAGAGGTTAATGAGGACAGAATTCTTCCAGCTTAATTCACATAGGCTAATAATTAAACTATGCCCAACTTTTAAGAAAGCATAGACTTTAGTCTCATCCATTTCTTCTTGTCTTGAAATACATCTTTACATGTTTAAGGAAAAATCTATCACATAAAAACTAAAGTTACTATTAGTCCTGATTACTTTGTAATAGCAGTGATGCCAGAACTGCCATTAGAGGCAATTACTTACATTTATTTTAAAAATTGTATTTATTTTTGCGAAGATGATATGTCATATGGAATAAGGCTTAGCTCATTTGCTATTTTTATTTTATTTTTACAACTCAATCATAAAACATTTACCAGGCTTGCAGTGTAACTAGGGATGATGCTAGTACTAGAGATTAGAAAACAATAGACCTTTATCTTTAACAGGCTTGTCTATTGTAGATTTTCTTCCTCCAGTAGATTATAAATTCTGTGATAGTGGACAATATAGTACATTTATGATCATCCAAAATATATTTATGTAAATTAGTCCAGTTTAAAAAATATATAATTTAAAAATCATCTGTAGCTCTTTACGATCGGCAATAATAGGCTGGGTTGGTGGCTTGTGCCTAGAATCCCAGCTTTTTGAGTGGCCGAGGTGGGGAGATCACTTGAGCCTAGGAGTTTGAGACCAACTTGGGCAACATAGCGAAACCCTTTCTTTACAGAAAATACAAAATGTTATCCAGGCATCGTGGCATGTGCCTGTAGTCCCAGCTACTTGGGGGGCTGAGGTGGGAGGATCACCTGAGCCCAGGAGGTCAAGGCTGCAGTGAGCTATGAATGAACCACTATAATCCTGCCTGCATGGCAGAATGACCCCCTCCCTAACCCCTCCCCCCTGAAAAAACTTAGCAATCATCTGGATAAAAATATATAATGACATTTTTATCATTAGTCATTGGCTGGTGGTTGGTGGTAGGTGACACCACTTAAGAGTTTATTGAATTATCTTCTTTAATAATTTGTTTGAATTTTGTTTTCTTTTTCCTATAGCAGTGCTATCCAGGAAAACTTTTTATGCTAAAGGAAATGTTCTATATCTGTACTGTTCAATATAGTAGCCACTAGCCACATGTGACCATTGAGCAGTTCAAATACAGCTAGTATGACTGAGAAACTGAAGTTTTAATTAATCTTCATAAATTTACATGTACATAGCTACATGTGACTAGTGTCTACTGAATGTGACAGTACAGTTCTATAGTGTATTAACTTTATCAGAAAGTGGTAATAGTTGAATTACATAGATAGTTACTCTCATTATTTTATTTATACAGGAACCTATTTTCAGAATTGTACTTAAAGATATCTGTAATAATATTGAGTCTTAAGATTAAATTATAATGGTAATTAAATTATAATTGTTATTTTTTCAAAGTTCTATTAGAAGGTAAGGAGGCAAACTTTTTCATATGACATAAATATTGCTACAATGTGCATTATAATGAATGAATCATTTTTATTCATCTCTGTTTTCATTTTTGTCATAAAGTTTAGTCACTTTGTGTTGAATGGGTTAGAGGACTGTTCAGACTGATGAGGGAAATAAGTGGTAGGAATTAGCCAGTGGGTGATGATTTTCTGCATTCATGCAAAGGAATAAGTAGAAAAAAAAATGGAATCAGTAGGACTTGAGATTTAAGTCCTTTCTGGTTTGGAGGAGCACTTGGTAGAGCTACCGCAAGATGCTTGCAAAGATATGAATACTTAGCGCAAAGGATTAATGAAAGCAGATGCCGAATAGGACTTATCCTGGAAAGCATCCAGTCTGAATTGTTTTGCAATCATGAAGAGAAGGGGATTGTAAAATCTTTTCATTAATTAAAAAAGAAATTAATGATCATAACAACTAAGTGCGAATGTCAAAAATCATGCAGCAGTTTTTATAGTAACGATGTTATTTCTAATCAGGATGCAATAAAATTATGTGATATTTTCAGGTATGTGTGCTATGTTTAATACTCATAATTCAATCTGATGATGTCAAATCTTTATTTTTAGGGGATTTACTCTTACTTGAGGAAGTAAAATTGAGCAATTTTAAGAGTCCATGGGATCCTGGATTAAAAAGCTATAGTACAGGCTTATTAGTAGAGGAATGTTTCTACTACCCTAAAATCTAACTATTCTGTGTAAGGAAGGGTCTGTTGGTTCTGTACCTTACACTTCCTCTATCACTCTCCACATACCGCTTTAAAGAGACTAGTTCTCTCTGACCTTTTATTGATGCCCTTAAAATCTTTATTTCTATCTAGGGTGAGCCCATCACTTTTTGTGAGGAGAGTTTTGTAAAGCACCGCTCAAGCGTGATGAAACAGTTCCTGGAAACTGCAGTTAACCTCCAGCTTTTTAAGCAGGTAAGAATGGACCTCCACATTTTTCTTTTGTAACAGAACATCATCAGTTTTACACGTTTGTATTACTCTAAAACTATGTTCAAACCCTGAGTAGCATCTTTTCTAGAATTTCAGGAAAGTTTTCTGTCTTTTATAACTCTGTAACTAGTTATGACATAGCACTCTAGAAATACTATGTAATAACTTTGCTTTTAAAAAATTTCTCATCAAATGTGATAGAGCTTAAAGTCTCATTGAGAAAGAATATACATTCACAGAAGCAGCAGCAACATGACTAGTTTTACTTATATAAGGCATCTTAGAAGAAGTTATTTTGGTATGGTGGATTGATATGGTAAACAAACTGTATTTTTATAGGATTATTCCATTGTAATACAGTTTATAAAATAGTTCATAAAATGAATATTTAACTGTTTAAGCTTTGTAAGACTTTTTAATACTCATGCATTCAGAATTAAAAATAAGACTCATGGTTATGCTGTTTGTCCTGATTTTTACTTCAGAAAATATAATTGCTATTTCAAAAAAGCAGTAACTAGACATCAGATTTCAGAAATTTTGGATGCACCAGTTCTGTCATTCCATTGTGTAATCATAGCAAGTCTCTTAAATTGAGTTGTCTTCGTTTCTGTATACAAATTTTGAATTAAGTTCTTAACACTTGTTTTTCTTATTCCACATGACAATGTTAAATGTAAAGTTTACTATGTGAATTAAGCATTTAATGAAGACCTACTCTGTGTCATAAACTGTGCTCAGGGCCAGGATACAAAAATGAATAAAAAGTCAGTAATGCCCTTGAGAAGCTGACAGTCTTAACAATTTTTTTTGAACTGTTAGAAGAGAAGATACTATATAACTCAAAATAACCTTCAAATTAGGTCAGTAAAGAAATCAACATGGCAACAATTAATGCTACTACTTCTGAGGAATTTTTAAAAAATTATCTGAGATTACAAAATACTCTGGGGCAGGGGGAGATACCTGTCTTCCAATAAGTGAAGTTTTACATTAAGGAAACGGTTAAGGTTATCCTATATACAAACTTAAGGAGCATGGATTTCATGATCAGAGATGTCTTGTGAATTTCCAAAAAATAGAGTAGGCTGCTTTTGGAACGTTTTGTCCCTAGAGGTCTCCAAGCATAGACTGAATTACTTCCCAGGGTTGAAAGGAAGATCAAGTGATAGTGCTTTATAAATGCTAAAGTATAGCACAGTACAGTCCCAGGCTAGTCATGCAGTGCATGCTTGTTGAGTACAATATCAGTACCTTTTTGTATTTTTCTCTGTCAAGAAGAGACATTGTCTTCCATTATCAAAACTGAGTTGTGAAGATTATATGGGGGTCAGGGATTGAATGGGTAGGTAGAATATCTAACTTACTTCCCTATGATTATGAGCTTCTGTAACTAGATCCTTACCACTTAATAAAGTTAACAAAATGGTAATTTTTTTGCATAGTTACAGAAGCATTTACTTTTTAGGAGTCATGTATGGTTGGGTTACGTCTTGACTATATCACAGAATATCTATTTTACATTAGTACATGCTTTTTTTTCTTTAAAATAGAAATATTACCACCTACCTCACAGGATTATAATAAGGTTTATGTGAATTAACACATGTAACTCTCAGCACAGTGCATGGTGCTTTGTTGATGCTCAGCAAATCTTAATGTCTGCCTCATTCTTAGAGAAATTACATTAAAAAATACCTATCTGTGTAGGACTTTTAAAAAATACAATTTGGTCAAGGAGGTAAATGTAAAATATGAAAATAGTCAACCAAAGAACTAATTATATGGACAATGTGGATAGTCTTACTTGCACAAATTGGCTGTCTTCTAGAACTTGATATATTTATGATTCTTAAGAAAGTGATACATGAAGATAGCCCTGAAAGGATTGAAAAAGATTCTTGTTGACAGAGTTTCACAAACGTCTAAAAGAAGAGTCAGTTGGTAAAAAACTGACACAGATGAATCCTCAAAGATTCTACTGATACGGCTGAAAAAATATAAAAATATTTATTAGGTATAAAAGATTTGTAACTATGACTTCGTGATCCATTATAGGTCTAGAATTATTCTGGTTATCTCTTAGCACAGCTTATGCTTCAAATTTGAGAGGACTTTGACCCAGGAGAGCAGCATATAATTTTAAGGAAAAAGTTAAAGTGAAGTTTTATTTCTGATAATATGGCAAGGTCGGATCCATATATAACCTACATACTACAGTTTAAAACGTAATATTTAAAGAACTCCTTACGTTGAGACAGTGTAAGAGACAAAACCTAGTGCTCATTTTACAAATGAGAAGTGTAATAGGAGACCCGATTCCTGTAATTCTGAGAAGACTTAGTGTACAAGTAAACTACAAATAAAGGTGCTTCCTTTCTCACTCAGTTTCCTGGGGATCTGTAAGGAAACTCATACATCCAAAGCATTAGTGCTGGGTAGAGGGAAGGGAAAAGTGCTGCTAAGAAGTAACCACGTGTCAGTCTGCACAGGAATTTGCAGCCTGAATTAATATTTTCTGATTTTGGCTGACAAAACTCAAACCAAATTTAAAGTGACTCTAAATGTTAGTGCCCCCAGACCTCAGGAAGAGGCAAACATGTATTCCCTCTTCAGGAAATCACCTTCAGCCAGGCATCAAATAATTCATCCAGCTAAAAGTCCAAAAGGATATTTTACTGTTAAAAATTATTAAAAGATCAGGTATAACTCCCAATGCAATCCCTCCCCCCTCCCCATGATAGGCCCTGGTGTGTGATGTTCCCCTTCCTGAGTCCAAGTGATCTCATTGTTCAGTTCCCACCTATGAGTGAGAACATGCGGTGTTTGGTTTTCTGTTCTTGTGATAGTTTGCTAAGAATGATGGTTTCCAGCTGCATCCATGTCCCTACAAAGGACACAAACTCATCCTTTTTTATGGCTGCATAATATTCCATGGTGTATATGTGCCACATTTTCTTAATCCAATCTGTCACTGATGGACATTTGGGTTGATTCCAAGTCTTTGCTATTGTGAATAGTGCTGCAATAAACATACGTGTGCATGTGTCTTTATAGCAGCATAATTTATAATCCTTTGGGTATATACCCAGTAATGGGATGGCTGGGTCAGCACAGCAACATGGCACAAGTATACATATGTAACAAACCTGCACGTTATGCACATGTACCCTACAACTTAAAGTATAATAATAATAAATAAATTTAAAAAATAAAATAAAATAAAAATTATTAAAAGAGCCGGGTGCAGTGACTCACAGGAGAAAAATTATTAGATCCTAGCAACAGGTGCCTGTAATCCCAGCATTTGGGAGGCCGAAATGGGTGGATCCTAAGGTCAGGAGATCGAGACCATCCTGGCTAATACGGTGAAACCCTGTCTCTACTTAAAAAAAAAAAAAAAAAAAAACCACACACACACAACAACAACAACAAAATTAGCTGGGCGTGGTGGCAGGTGCCTGTAGTCCCAGCTACTTGGGAGGCTGAGGCAGGAGAATGGCATTAACCCGGGAGGTGGAGCTTGCAGTGACTGAGATTGCATTGTTGCACTCCGGCCTGGGCGACAGAGTGAGACTCTGTCTCAAAAAAAAAAAAAAAGAAAAATTATTAAAAATACAAGGAAACAAATTATAAATGAGAGCTAGCAGAAACAACAGATGAAACTGACTTACAAAGATTTTAAATATTGGAATTATCAGAAATAGAATATGAAAATAGCCTGTTTAACATGTCGAAAGAAGAAACAAGCTTTAAAATGTTCAGAGAAGAAAAACTTTTTAAAAGAGTGCAAAGACAATTTCAAAAAGGTAGCAAATAAACTTCTGTTAGGGAAGCATGTAATAATTGAAATTAAATAAATTGATGAGTGTAACTGCAGATCAGATATAAGTGAAGAGAGGTTTGCTAAGCTGAAGATATATTTGGAAAAGAAGTTATACAGAATGTGGTATGGAAAGACAGAGAAATAGAAAATACAGGAAGTTGATAGATGTAGAGGGTAGACTAAGAATGTCCTTAAATTCATATAGTCAGTTCTAATAGGTGAAGACAGAAAATGGAGCAGAGACAGTAGTTGAAAGGATAGTGCCAGAACCAGTGAAAATACACTTCATAAATTTTCAAATTTATGAAGTCTTAACATCCAAACCAAATAAAGAAGAATCTGTGCCCACACGCAGTGTATATTCAGCTATGAAACACTAAAGAAAAGGGATTTTTTTTTTTTAAATAGGAGAAAAAAGATTACCTTCAAAGGAACAACATATTGACAGCTTACTTCACAGCAGCAACAATGGAATCTAGAAGATACTGGCATGATATCTTCTATGTGTTGAGAAAAAATGCCTAGAATTCTGTGCCAAACAAAACACCTTTTAATTATGAGTGACATGAGGACATTTCCCAAGAAAAACTGAGTTTGTTCCCATTGTGTTGGTTTTATTAATGTGTCCACTTGGCTAGGCCACCATCCCCAATTATTCCATCAAACAGCAATTTAGGTTTTACTATGAAGGGATTTTAAAGAGAAAATTAAAACTCCTAATCCTTTGACTATAAATAAAGAAGATTATTCTAGATAATCTAATTGGTGAACCTATCTGAATCACTTGGAAAGCCTTAAAAAGAGGACTCACCAGCCTGGGCAGCATGGTGAAACCCTGTTTCTACAAAAAATACAAAAATTAGCTGGATATGGTAGTTCACACCTATAGTCCCAGCTACTATGGAGGCTAACGTGGATCACCTGAGCCCAGGTGGTTGCGGCTGCAGTGAGCTGTGAGCATGCCTGCCACTGCACACCAGCCTGGGCGACAGAGTGAGACCCCGTGTCAAAACAAACAAACAAACAACAGCAGCAGCAACAAAACAGGAGTAAGGTTTCCTTCAGAGAGAGAATTCTACTTGTGGATAACAGCTTGGTTCTTTGCTCCTTAGCTCAAGACTGCCCATGATTTTCCCTTACTGACAACCTGTCCTGTGAATTTCAGACTTGCTTAGCCAGCCCTGCAATCATGTAAGCCAATTCCTTCTCATAAATCTCATGTGTATGTGTATAAATATAGAATTTCCAACTGTTTTTTCTTCTCCAGTTGAACCCTGACTCATACACCAATAGCAAAAAGAAATCCTTAAGGAAGTACTTTAAGGAAGTACCTCAGGGAGAAAATCTTCTCAAATGAAAGATCCAAGTTGGATGGTCTGAGATACAAGAAGTAAGGAAGAGCAAAAGACATGTTAAATATATGGATTAAAATGAAGCAGTATTGACTGTATAAGCCAGGCAAATTATTCCGTATGTTCAAGAATCAAATGGCTCCAATTCAGATTCCAAAAAGTTCCTGTTTTATTTATTGCAAAATCATACCTAATTTTCAAACACTAAAAATTTCCCTCTGAGAAAGGTGCCAACTATTTTTTTTTTTCCTTTTTGAGATGGAGTCTCATTCTGTTGCCCAGGCTGGAGTGCAGTGGCGAGATCTCAGCTCACTGCAACCTCTGCCTCCCAGGTTCAAACGATTCTCCTGCCTCAGCCTCCTGAGTAGCTGGGATTACAGGCACATGCCGTGATGTCAGCTATTCTTACTGGGACTCCTAGCATATACAGTTTAGCCAAAAAAAAAAAAAAAAAAAAAAGTATAAAGATTTAGAAAGAAACACACCAAACTGACGTTTTTATTTCTTTGGAGATAGATGTTTCTTAAAACATGATGGAATAAATTTGACTTGATTGAAATTCAGAACTTTTAGTCATCAAAAAAACAGTATATTTGCAATACATACAAATTGCTCAAGGATTTAGAATCTACAGTATAATAAACAAACTACCACATACCAGTAAAAATATATCATCCAATATAATTTAATTGTTCAAAAGATTTGAAGAGGCACACGCAGATGAAGAAACTTGCATCACTAATAATGATCAGTAAGATACTCAGCCTCATTAGTAATCAGAGAACGTCAAATAAAAAATAATGAAATAGTACTTGACGGTCACCAGACTGGCCAAGTTTTAAAAACCTGAAAGTCCCCAATTTGGGCAAGAACATAGAGCAAGGGACAAAGATTTAACTGTTTATTGAAGTGTAAATTTGCACAAGTTGACACTTTGGTACTACCCTTTTATTTTTAGAATATGAATTTCCTATGACCCAGAAATCGCATTCTGAAATGTGTACCAAAAGTCATTTACCAAAATTGCTCATAAAAGCAAAGTCTGGATGTAATCTTAGATATCCATCAGTGTTAAAATCAGTAGATTGTTACATTCATACAACAGAACACTAAACATCAGGGAAATGAATTAACTACAGCCAAACTGAAAATGAGTGAATCGAAAGGAGCAAGTTACTGAAGAGATATGTGATGAGACATTTTATGTAATATTCGAAAGCAGGAAAAGCTAAATAATATATTAGGTAAACATATTTATGTGATAAAACCATAAAGAAAGGCAAATATTGACTGTTACATAAAGTGTTCTATAAATATAACCACTAATCTTTGTAAGCTGTTTAAAATAAATTTTAAAGTCTTTCAAATAAATACCAATATTGTGATTTTGATCCTCAAGAAAAAAAAAATAAAAAGCAAGGAAGAATAAACTGAAAGGATTGTGGGCTCTTATATAGAAAGGAAGAAGAAAGAATATAATATAAAGAAAAAAGAATCTATACCCACACACAGTGTATATTCAGCTATAAAACATTAAAGAAAAGGGGAATTTTTTTTTTATTTAAATAGGAGAAAAAAGATTACCTTCAAAGGAGCAATATTGACAGCTTACTTCACATGAGTAATAATGGAATCTAGAAGATACTGGCATGACATCTTCAATGTGTTGAGAAAGAAATACCTAAAATTCTATGCCAAACAAAACACCTTTTAATTATGAGTAACATGAGGACATTTCCCAAGAAAAACTGAGTTTGCTCCCATTGTGTTGGTTTTATTAATGTGTCCACTTGGCTAGGCTACCAACCCCAATTATTCCATCAAACAGTAATTTAAGTTTTGTTATGAAGGGATTTTAAAAATAAAATTAAAACTCCTAATTATTTGACTATAAATAAAGATTATTCTAGATAATCTGATTGGTGGACCTATCTGAATCTCTTGGAAAGCCTTAAAAAGAGGACTCACCAGCCTGAGCAGCATGGTGAAACCCTGTTTGTACAAAAAACACAAAAATTAGCGGGATGTGGTGGTGCACACCTGTAGTCCCAGCTACTAGGGAGGCTAACTAGAGAGGTCCCTGAAAGGGAGGGACCTTCAAAGGAAGGACAGCATTCTCCTAGTTTACTTATAATTTAAAAAATATTACAATTGTATAATTTTTGTTGTATTTTATTTTTTAAAAATTTTAATTGACAATAATGTATGTTTATGGGCTACAATGTGATGTTTCAATATACACGCACATTGTAGAATGATTATATAAAGCTAATTAACATATCTGTCACCTCACATACTTCTTTACAATGTTGCAAACATTTATAATCTACTTTTTCAGGCCAGGCACAGTGGCTCATGCTGGTGATCCCAGCACTTTGTGAGGCTGATGGGGGTGGATCACCTGAGGTCAGGAGTTTGAGACCAGCCTGGCCAACATGGTGAAACCTTGTCTCTAATAAAAATACAAAAATTAGCCAGGCAAGGTGTCGCACGCCTGTAATCCCAGCTACACGGGAGGCTGAAGCAGGAGAATAGCTTGAACCTGGGAGGCAGAGGTTGCAGTGAGCCAAGATTGTGCCAGTGTACTCCAGCCTGGGCAACAGAGTGAGACTCCATCTCAAAGAAAAAAAACACAAAACACAAAAACCCCTACTCTTTTAGCAATTTTGAAATGTACACTGCGTTAGTATTAACTGTGGTCACTATACCATGCAGTAGATCTCAAAAACCTATTTCTCTTGTCTAACTGAAACTTTGTATCCTTTGATCAAAATCTCCCCTCCCCTGGACACTCCTTCCTTCAGTCAACAAAGCATAAGCTACCAACTATCCTTGCTTTATTATTTAAACTGTTACTATTTACTGAAAGTATTGTGTTGAAACATAGATATTTTTAATGTTTATACATCATCCAGTAATAGGCTGTATTTTCATTGACAGTTGACTTCTTAACCTCTTTTGGTCTCAGTTTCTGCATCTGTAACATGAGTTAGAGCAAAAGATCACTGAGTTTGAGATACCTCTCATCTCTAACATTCCATGATACTTTGAAATAAACATAGCTTAGATGGATGATAGTGAGTTCCATTTGTATGAATTTCTCTTTAGATAATGGATTTGGAAGGAATCCCAGAAACAGTTCCTTAAATCCACAACTCTGACATTACTGTCTTTCTTTAGCTAGCAGCTTTACAAATATTTAAGCCATTTTCAGCTCTCTTACTTTTATCTCATACTAATACAATGAAGGAAATTATTTTCTTCTGTACATTGCTTGTTATTAAGGCCCCTGGAACTGAAGTTTTTTTCTGCTCATCTTACCATACATTCGCCGTGGCTAAGGACCATGGCAAAACCAAACCTTTCCTACCTTTCATATAGTAATATAAATGTGTATTTCTCAAACTTTTCTATCCAACAGAGCGCCCACCCCCATGGCAGAAGAGAATACATTTTTTAAAGGGTATGGGGGGTGGCTGTGTGAACCCACTGATAAGCACGTTTTAGGAAGCATTCTGCATTTTTCCAAAACATTTATACGTTGTATATTCTCTACCACAATGTAGCTATGGCAAGTGGCTATAATAGTTCAAATGTCAACCCTTAAGTCAATCATCTTGTCTTTTCTATTTCTTTAGAGCTCTGTTCATGTCTGAGTTATAGAATTTATCCCATGTTATTGTAATTTATCTTTTTTATATTGACTTCACCTCTCTAAAGTCTCCCCAGAGTGTCCCTACCCCTCACTAAGTCTGTACTCCTTTTTCCTGTGCCTATATTACTTTAAACACCTTTTATTTATTCATGTACTCTCATTGAATTTAGTGTGCAATCCAAGAGCCTCACCTAGGACTATAAACTTATGGGATCTCCATGAATATAGGTCCTTTTAACTAATAATCTAGATTACTGTTAGGAAACTTATTTAATAGTGAAGGAACTCACGTGTATTAAAATAGATACTCAAAATAATTCTGCTTGCCCAAATTCTAACTCTATCGGGGAGGAAAATGATAAATACTCAAATTGGAAAAATCTTTTTTAGTGTTCCCCCAAAACCTTGTCTAACTTTCATTGAGTAATAAAAATGTATATTTCTCAAACTTTTCTATCCATAAAAGTGCCCCCCATGGCAGAAGAGAATACATATTTTTAAAGAGTATGAGGGGGTGGCTGTAGAAGCCCAGTGACAGGCACATTTTAGAAAGCATTCTGCATTTTTCCAAAACATTTATACATGTACATTCTATATCACAACATAGCAGTGTTTATTTTAAAGTGAAAACTTTTTAAATACTGGTTGTATTACCTTCATCTTACCTTCATATTAAAATAAAATTAAGATTTCAGTTAAATATACCATATGCATCCTTTGACTTTGTGTTCTTAGTCACACAATTGTCACTAATGGCAGGTCTGTACCCCTGTTAAGAATATTGGCTTGGAATCCGATAGATCTGCATTTGTATCCTGGTTCTGCCACTTTCTTGGAATATCACACTATGTAAGGCACTTGGTCTCTCTCTGGGCTCCAAATCCTTGCCCAATTTCCTATTCTAATGCAATATGCAATCACATTGAATGTTCCTTCACACATATATTTCACAATGTCAGGTTTTGTCTATGCCATACTATACCACCAGTGTTAATATGCTTCCTGTCATTCTTCCATAGCCTGTTCAAACGTCAACCCTTACATTGATCATTCTGTCTTTTCTATTCCTTTAGATTTTTTTTCTTTTTTTATTTTACTGTTTTTTTTTAAATTATACTTTAAGTTCTAGGGTACATGTGCACAATATGCAGGTTTGTTACATAGGTATACATGTGTCATGTTGATTTGCTGCACCCATCAACTCATCATTTACATTAGGTGTTTCTCTTAATACTATCCCTCCCCTAGTCCCCTACCCGCCAACAGGCCCTCGTGTGTGATGTTCCTGCCCTGTGTCCAAGTGTTCTCATTGTTCAATTCCCACCTATGAGTGAGAACATGCAGTGTTTGGTTTTCTATCCTTGTGGTAGTTTGCTGAGAATGATGGTTTCCAGCTTCATCCGTGTCCCTGCAAAGGACATGAACTCATCCATTTTTTTTTATGGCTGCATAGTATTCCATGGTGTATATGTGCCACATTTTCTTAATCCAGTCTATCATTGATGGACATTTGGGTTGTTTCCAAGTCTTTGCTATTGTGAATACTGCTGCAATAAACATACGTGTGCGTATGTCTTTATAGTAGCATAATTTATAATCCTTTGAGTATATACCCAGTAATGGGATCGCTGGGTCAAATGGTATTTCTAGTTCTAGATCCTTGAGGAATCATCACACTGTTTTCCACAATGGTTGAACTAATTTACACTCCCACCAACAGTGTAAAAGCTTTCCTATTTCTCCACATCCTCTCCAGTATCTGTTGTTTCTTAACTTTTTAATGATCACCATTCTAACTGGCATGAGATGGTATCACATTGGGGTTTTGATTTGCATTTCTCTGATGACCAGTGATGATGAGCATTTTTTCATATGTCTGTTACCAGCATAAATATCTTCTTTTGAGAAGTGTCTGTTCATATCCTTTGCCCACTTTTTGATGGGGTTGGTTTTTTTCTTGTAAATTTGTTTGAGTTCTTTGTAGATTCTGGATATCAGCCCTTTGTCAGATGAGTAGATTGCAAAAATTTCCTCCCATTCTATAGGTTGCCTGTTCACTCTGATGGTAGTTTCTTTTGCCATGCAGAAGCTTTTTAGTTGAATTAGATGCCATTTGTCTATTTTGGCTTTTGTTGCCATTGCTTTTGGTGTTTTATCATGAAGTCCTTGCCCATACCAATGTTCCGAATGGTATTGCCTAGGTTTTCTTCTAGGGTTTTTATGGTTTTAGGCCTAACATTTAAGTCTTTAATCCATCTTGAATTAATTTTTGTATAAGGTGTAAGGAAGGGATCCAGTTTCAGCTTTCTACTTATGGCTAGCCAGTTTTCCCAGCACCATTTATTAAATCAGGAATCCTTTCTGCATTTCTTGTTGTTGTCAGGTTTGTCAAAGATCAGATGGTGGTAGATGTGTGGTATTATTTCTGAGGGCTCTGTTCTGTTCCATTGGTCTACATCTCTGTTTTGGTACCAGTACCATGCTATATTGGTTACTGTAGCCTTGTAGTATAGTCTGAAGTCAGGTAGCATGATGCCTCCAGCTTTGTTCTTTTTGCTTAGGATTGTCTTGGCAATGTGGTCTCTTTTTTGGTTCCATATGAACTTTAGAGTAGTTTTTCCCAATTCTGTGAAGAAAGTCATTGGTAGCTTGATGGGGATGGCATTGAATCTATAAATTACCATGGGCAGTACGGCCATTTTCACGATATTGAATCTTCCTATCCATGAGTATGGAATGTTCTTCCATTTCTTCATGTCCTCTTTTATTTTGTTGAGCAGTGGTTTGTAGTTCTCCTTGAAGAGGTCCTTCCCATCCCTTGTACGCTGGATTGCTGGATATTTTATTCTCTTTATAACAGTTGTGAATGGGAGTACACTCATGATTTGGCTCTCTGTTTATCTGTTATTGGTGTAAAAGAATGCTTGTGATTTTTGCATACTGATTTTGTATCCTGAGACTTTGCTGAAGTTGCTTACCAGCTTAAGGACATTTTGGGCTGAGACAATGGGGTTTTCTAAATATGCAATCATGTCATCTGCAAACAGAGACAATTTGAATTCCTCTTTTCCTAATTGAATACACTTTATTTCTTTCTCTTGCCTGATTGCCATGGCCAGAACTTCCATCACTATGTTGAATAGGAGTGGTGAGAGGGCATCCTTGTCTTGTGCCGGTTTTCAAAGGGAATGCTTCCAGTTTTTGCCCATTCAGTATGATACTGGCTGTGAGTTTGTCATAAATAGCTCTTATTATTTTGAGGTATGTTCCATCAATACCTAGTTTATTGCGAGTTTTGAACATGAAGGTTGTTGAATTTTGTCGAAGGCCTTTTCTGCATCTATTGAGATAATCGTGGTTTTTGTCATTGGTTCTGTTTATGTGATGGATTAACGTTTATTGATTTGCGTATGTTAAACCAGCCCTGCATCCCAGGGATGAAGCCTGCTTGATCATGGTGGATAAGCTTTTTGATGTGCTGCTGGATTTGGTTTGCCAGTGTTTTATTGTGTATTTTCGCATCAATGTTCGTCAGAGATCTTGGTCTAAAATTCTCTTTTTTTTGTTGTATCTCTGTCAGGCTTTGGTATCAGGATGATGCTGGCCTCATAAAATGAGTTAGGGAGGATTCCCTCATTTTCTATTGATTGGAATAGTTTCAGAAGGAATGGTATCAGCTCCTCTTTGTACCTTGACTGTGAATACATCTGGTCCTGGACTTTTTTGGTTGGTAGGCTATGAATTATTGCCTCAATTTCAGAGCCTGTTATTGGTCTAGTCAGAGATTCAACTTCTTCCTGGTTTAGTCTTGGGAGGATGTATGTGTCCAGGAATTTATCCATTTCTTCTAGATTTTCTAGTTTATTTCCATAGAGGTGTCCATAGTATTCTCTGATGGTAGTTTGTATTTCTGTGGGATCAGTGGTGATATCCCCTTTATCATTTTTTATTGTGTCTATTTGATTCTTCTCTCTTTTCTTCTCTTTAGTCTTGCTAGCAGTCTCTCAGTTTTGTTGATCTTTTCAAAAAACCAGCTCTTGGACTCATTGATTTTTTTGAGTTTTTTTGTGTCTCTATCTTTTTCAGTTCTGCTCTGATCTTAGTTATTTCTTGCCTTCTGCTAGTTTTTGAATGTGTTTGCTCTTGCTTCTCTAGTTCTTTTAATTGTGATGTTAGGGTGTCAATTTTAGATCTTTCCTGCTTTCTCTTGTGGGCATTTAGTGCTACAAATTTCCCTCTACACACTGTTTTAAATGTGTCCCCGAGATTCTGGTATGTTGTGTCTTTATTGTCATTGGTTTCAAAGAACATCTTTATTTCTGCCTTCATTTCGTTATGTACCCAGCAGTCATTCGGGAGCAGGCTGTTCCGTTTCCCTGTAGTTGTGCGGTTTTGAGGGAGTTTCTTAATCCTGAGTTTGTATTTGATTGCACTGTGGTCTGAGAGACAGTTTGTTGTGATTTCTGTGTTTTACATTTGCTGCGGAGTGCTTTACTTCCAATTATGTGATCAATTTTGAAATAAGTGTGATGTGGTGCTGAGAAGAATGTATATTCTGTTGATTTGGGGTGGATAGTTCTGTAGATGTGTATTAGGTCCACTTGTTGCAGAGCTGAGTTCAAGTCCTGGATATCCTTTTTAACCTTCTGTCTCGTTGATCTGTCTAATAATGACAGTGTGGTGTTAAAGTCTCCCATTATTATTATGTGGGATTCTAAGCCTCTTTGTAAGTCTCTAAGGACTTGCTTTATGCACCTGGGTGCTCCCATATTGGGTGCATTTATATTTAGGATAGTTAGCTCTTCTTGTTGAATTGATCCCTTTACCATTATGTAATGGCCTTCTTTGTCTCTTTTGATCTTTGTTGGTTTAAAGTCCGTTTTAACAGAGACTAGGATTGCAACCCCTGCTTTTTTTTTTTTTTTTTTTTTTTTTTTTTTTTTGCTTTGCATTTGCTTGGTAGATATTCCTCCATCCCTTTATTTTGTGCCTATGTGTGTCTCTGCACATGAGATGGGTCTCCTGAAAACAGTACACTGATGGGTCTTGACTCGTTATCCAATTTGCCAGTCTGTGTCTTTTAATTGGGGCATTTAGCCCATTTACATTTAAGGTTAATATTGTTGTGTGTGAATTTGATCCTGTCATTATGATGTTAGCTGGTTATTTTGCTCATCAGTTGATGCAATTTCTTCCTAGCATCAATCGTCTTTACATTTTGGCATGTTTTTGCAGTGACTGGTACCGGTTGTTCCTTTCTATGTTTATTGCTTCCTTCAGGAGCTCTTGTAAGGCAGGCCTGGTGGTGACAAAATCTCTCAGCATTTGCTTGTCTGTAAAGGATTTTATTTCTCCTTCACTTATGAAGCTTAGTTTGGCTGGATGTGAAATTCTGGATTGAAAATTCTTTTCTTTAAGAATGTTGAATATTGGCCCCCACTCTCTTCTGGCTTATAGGGTTTCTGTCAAGAGGCCCACTGTTAGTCTGATGGACTTCCCTTTGTGGGTAATCCAGCCTTTCCGTCTGGGTGCTCTTGACATTTTTTCCTTCATTTCAACCTTGGTGAATCTGACAATTATGTGTCTTGGGGTTGCTGTTCTTGAGGATTATCTTTGTGATGTTCTCTGTATTTCCTGAATTTGAATGTTGGCATGCCTTGCTAGGTTGGGGAAGTTCTCCTGGATAATATCCTGAAGAGTGTTTTGCAACTTGGTTCCATTCTCCCTGTCAGCTTCAGGTACACCAATCAAATGTGAATTTGGTCTTTTTATAGTCCCATATTTCTTGGAGGCTTTTTTGTTTCTTTTTACTCTTTTTTCTCTAAACTTGTCTTGTCACTTTATTTCATTAATTTGATCTTCAATCACTGATATCCTTCTTCCTCTTGATCCTATCAGCTATTGAAGCTAATGCATGCATCACGAAGTTCTCATACCGTAGTTTTCAGCTCCATCAGGTCATTTTAGGTCTTCTCTACAGTGCTTATTCTTGTTAGCCATTCATCTAACCTTTTTTCAAGGTTTTTAGCTTCCTTGTGATGGGTTAGAACATGCCTCCTTTAGCTCAGAGGTGTTTGTTATTACCGACCTTCTGAAGCCTTCTGCTGTCAACTCGTCAAAGTTATTCTACGTCCATCTTTGTTCCGTTGCTGGCGAGGAGCTGTGATCCTTCGTAGGAGAAGAGGCACTCTCCTCTTTTAGAATTTTCAGCTTTTCTGCTCTGGTTTCTCCCCATCTTTGTGGTTTTATCTACCTTTGGTCTTTGATGTTGGTTACCTACAGATGGAGTTTTGGTGTGGATGTCCTTTTTGTTGATGTTGATGCTGTTCCTTTCTATTTGTTAGTTTTCCTTTTAACAGTCAGTTCCCTCAGCTGCAGGTCTGTTGAATTTTGCTAGAGGTCTACTCCAGAGCCTGTTTGCCTGGGTATCAATAGTGGAGGCTGCAGAACAGCAAATATTGCAGAACAGCAAATATTGCTGCCTGATCTTCCTCTGGAAGCTTCATCCCAGCGGGGTACCTGCCTGTATGAGGTGTCTGTTGGCCCCTACTGGGAGGTGTCTCCCAGTTAGGCTACAGGGGTTCAGGGACCCGCTTGAGGAGGCAGTCTGTCCATTCTCAGAGCTCAAATGCCATGCTGGGAGAACCACTGAGAGCTCAAATGCTGAGCTGGGAGCTCTCTTCAGAGCTGTCTGACACGTTTAAGTCTGCAGAAGTTTCTGCTGCCTGTTTTTCTGCTATTCCCTGCCCACGGAGGTAGAGTCTATATAGGCAGTAGGCCTTGCTGAGATGCAGTGACCTCTGCCCAGTTCGAGCTTCCTGGCCCCTTTAATTACCTATTCAAGCCTCAGCAATGATGGATGCCCCTCCCCTCGCCAGCCTGCTGCCTCACAGGTCAATCTCAGACTGCTGCGCTAGCAGTGAGCAAGGCTCCCTGGGCGTGGGACCCACTGAGCCAGGCACAGAAGAGACTCTCCTGGTCTGCCGATTGCTAAGATGGTGGGAAAAGTGCAGTATTCGGGCGGAAGTGCCCCATTTCTCCAGGTACAGTCTGTCACAGTTTCCCTTGGCTAGGAAAGGGAAATCCCGTGACCCCTTGTACTTCCGGGCGAGGTGATGCCCTGCCCTGCTTTGGCTTGCCCTCTGTGGGCTGTACCCACTGTCCAACCAGTCCCAATGAGATGAACCATGTACCTCAGTTGGAAATGCAGAAATCACCCATCTTCTGCATTGATCTCACTGGGAGCTGCAGACTGGAGCTGTTCCTGTTTGGCCATCTTGGAAGCGATCCCTCCTTTAGATTTTTATTCATGTCTCCCTTGTAGCATTTATCCCATATTATTGTAATTTCTCTTTTTAATATGTAGTTTCACCTCTCTAAAGTCTTCCCTGAGTGTCCCTCCCCCTCACTAAGTCTGTACTCTTTTTTTTTCTGTGCGTATATTAGTTTGAACACATTTTATTTGTTTATCCACTCTAACAATTACATATGGATTATTATTTTGTGTCAGGTACTGCTACACCAAGCACTTGAGATTCAGAGATGTGTAGCCTTCTCTTATGAAGCTGGTATTTCTAGTGAAGGAAATGGGTTAACAAACAAACAAACAAATAGCAAATAAGAAAAATACCAGTGAGCAAAAAGTTCAGAGTATATGAGACATTGACTGGATGGCCAATTTAGATTGAGTGACCAGAAAAGGCACTACTGGAAAGGTGATATTTAAGCTACGTCTAAAGAAGGAATCAGTTTTGAGATATGAAAAGAAGAACATCATTACAGGTAGAGGGAATTGCTGTTACAAAGACGCAAAGGAGGGAAAGAATTTGGCATTTTCTAAGATCAGAATAAATGAAATGTGGTCATGGAAAAGAATTGTACTAAATGAGGTTAGAATGGCATAAAAGGGACAGATCATCCAAGGCTTTGAAGGCATAAGGAGTTTACCTTTTATTTGAAATGGAACAGTATGCTATAGGGAAGTTTTAGCTAGGACATGATTGGGTCTGATCTATATTTTATAAAGGTTGCCCAGATTACTATGTTCAAGGAGAGAGAGGTAGCAGAAGTCCAATTATAAGGCTTTTGCAGTTGTCCAGAAGAGAAGAGATGGTGGTAGTAAACAAGATGGAGTGAAGCAGGACAAAATTTGTTTATGTTTGTGAGGTAGAATTTTCAACTCTTACTTATGGGTCAGACAGAGTAGAGATAAATAAGAAATCAAAGATAATGCTCATATATGTGTTTTTATATTGACATTTTAAATAACTGTCTTACTCATTTACATAACAATTTTCTAAATAGATTATGAGCCTTTCTAATACTGGGACCATTTATGATTCCATTCTATATATCCAGTTTCTTGCATAGGACCTTGTCAGTATTGGGTGCTAAATAAACTTTAGTCAAATCTCTCCTCAACATGTCTTTTATTATTACACATAAAAAGTGATTTTGAGTACTCAAATATTTGCATATTCCAGTGATAACAACCATAAATAATAAGTAAGGACTCTAAGATTAGGGAGATAGGGAGATTGCTGTTTTATTAAAGGTAACCTCATCATGACCAAAGAGAGCACTAAGATAACATAGTACATTCACTAAAGTGTATAAATTTATAAATTATAATATTAGGGTAAAAATCCTCAAGATCATCCACCTCTAATGAAATTACCATTCCATTTTGTAAGCATGCCCTCAATTCTATCAAGTGTTTATGTAATTTTATTGACATAAATGGAAAAATCTTATTCTTGTTTCTTAAGATTATTCTTACCAGGTAATTGAATAAAAATTTATTTGAAAAGTCTCTGGTGGACTTGGATATCTATATTGTTATTGTGAGGAAACATCTGAGTACTTATTGTTTAATAAAATAAATCCCATATAGTTTTGGAGAGGTTAGATCATTCTCAACTTATCTTTGGTACTTCTTTGGAGACACATTCCCGTGTCATATAAGGACAATTCAATAACCATGGTATAGCCTGGTTTAATTTTTTTTTTTTTTTTTTTTTTTTTTGGAGATATGGGGTCTTGCTGTGTTGCCTAGGCTATTCTTGATCTTCTGACCTCAGGTGATCCTCTCACCTCAGCCTCCTAAAGGTTTGGGGTTACAGGTGTGAACCAGTGTGCCAGATCATGAATTTTTTTTGACAAACGAAAATTGTATATACTTATATATAACATGATGTTCTGATATTGGAATTTGATTATAGAATTAACATCAATTATGATTGTGGAATGACTAAATCAAGCTAAGTAACAAATCAGTTGCCTCATATAATTAACATATTTTGTGGTGAGAACATTTAAAATTTACTCTCCTAGCAATCTTCAAGTATATAACACATAGTTATTAACTATATGTTACAGTTATTAACTGTACTCTCCATGTTGAACAGTAGAATTCCTGAACTTATTATTCCTCTTGTCTAATTAAAATTTTGTCTGCTTTACCCCAACCCCTGGTAACTACCATTCTGTTCTCTGCTTCTCTGAGTTTGACTTTTTTAGTTAAATCATGTGCTATTTGTCTTTTGATGCCTGGCTTATTTCACTTAGCATAATGTCCTCCAGATTCAATCATGTTGTTGCAATTGACAGGATTTTCTTCTTTGTAAAGGGTTAATAGTGTTCCATTGTGTGTGTGTGTGTGTGTATATATATATATATGCACCACATTTTCTTTTTGTATTCATCCATTCATGGATAGTTAGGTTGATTCCATATATTTGTTATTGTTGAGTAATGCTGTATTGAACACGTAATGCAGATAGATCTTCAGCATACTGATTTCATTTCCTTTGGATATATTCCTAGAATTGGAATTGCTGGATCATATAATAGTTCTATTTTTAGTTTTTTGAGAAACTTCCATACTGTTTTCCATAATGGTTATACTAATTTACAGTCCCCCCAGTAATGTACAAGGGTTACCTTTTCTCCACATCCTGGCTAAAACTTATCTCTTGTCTTTTTGATATAAAAATCCTAGCAGGTATGACATGATGCCTCACTGTGGTTTTAATTTGCATTTCTCTGATGATTAGTGATGTTGAACATTTTTTCACTGTTGGCCATTTGTGTGTCTTCTTATGATCAATGTTTTTTCCCCAAATATTTTGCACATTTTTAATTGGGTTATTTGTTTTCTTGTTATTAATTTGTTTGAGTTCTTTATATATTTTGGATATCAATTCCTTATCAGATATAATTTACAAATATTTTCTCCCATTACAGAGATTGTTTCTTCACTCTGTTGTTTCCTTTGTGCAATCATATTTGTCTATTTTTGCTTTTGTTGCCTGTGCTTTTAAAGTCATGATCCAAAATATCTTTGCTCAAACCAATGTTGAGAAGCTTTTCCCCTGTGTTTTCTTCTTGTAGTTTTATAGTTTCAGGTCTTATGTTTGTAAATCCATTTTGAATTGATTTTTACATGTAATCTGAAATAAGTGCCCAATTTTATTCTTCTGCAAATGGATATCCTTCTCCATTTTGTGTTCTTAGCACCTTAGTTGAAGATCAGTTTTTGGGAAATGTATGGATTTATTTCTGGGCTTTCTATTCTATTCCATATGTCCGTATATCTGTTTTTGTGCTAGTACCATGCCATTTTGGTTATTATGGCTTCATAGTATATTTTGAGATCAGATAATGTGATGTCTTCTGCTTTGCTCCTTTTATTCAAGATTGTTTTGTCTATTTGAGGTCTTTTGTGGTTCCATATTAATTTTAGGATAGATTTTTTTATATTTCTGAGAAAAATTTCTTTGGAATATTGGTAGGAATTATATTGAACTGTAGATCCCTTTGGGTAGTATGGATATTTTAGCAATGCTAATTCTTTCATCCATGAACACATGAACATGGAATATTTTTCTATTTATTTTGTCATTTTCAGTTTCTTTTATTAGTGTTATGGCTTTCATTGTATAGGTCTTTCACTTCTGTGGTTAACTTTATTCCCAAGTATTTTTGTATGCTATTGTAAATTTGTTATGTTGCTTTCTTTCTGAATAGTTATTAATTTATAGAAATGCTACTTTTTTATATGTTAATTGTATATCTTGCTACTTTACTGAATTTGCTTATTAGTTCCTACAGTTTTTTTGGTCAAGTCTTTAGAGTTTTCCACATGTAACAACATGCCATCAGCAAACAATTTCCCTCCTCCCTCCCTCTCTCCCTCCCTGCCTGCCTGCCTGCCTTCCCTCCCTGCCTTCCTTCTCTCCCTTTGTCTCCCCTATTTGGATGCCTCTTATTTCTGTTTCCTCATGAATTGCTCTAACTAGGATTTCCACTTCTGTGTTTAAAAGAAGTGGTGAGAGTGAGAACTCTTGTCTTGTTCCTTATCTTAGATGAAAAGTTTTTTAGCTTTTTACCGTTGACTATTATATTAGCTGTGAACTTGTTATATTTTTTCTTTTATTGTGGTGAGAAAAGTTATTTTATACATAATTTGTTAAGTGTTTTCATCAGAAGTGTTGATTTTTCTCAAATGTCTTTCTGCATCTTTTGATGTGATCATAAGGTTTTTGCCGTTTATTCTGTTAATGTGGTATATATCACATTTATTGATTTGTGAATGTTGAACCATCCTTGCATTCCAGGGATAAATCCCACTTGATCATGGTGGATGATGCTTTCAAGGTACTGTTGAATTTGGTTTGCTGGTATTTTGTTGAGGATTTTTGCATCTATGTTTAAGGGACATTGGATGTAATTCTCTCGCTCTCTTTTCTTTTCTTTTCTTTTTTTTTTTTTTTTTTTTGAGTCTCCTTGTCTGGCTTTGGTGTCAGAGTAATGCTGGCCACATAAAATAACTTTGGAAATATTCTCTCCTTTTCAGTTTTTTTTGAAGAGTTTGAGGATTGATATTCTTTAAATGTTTGTTAGAATTCAGCAGTGGAGTCATCAGGTCTGGGGTTTTCTTTGATGGAAGATTTTTGACTACTGATTCAATCTCCTTATTCATTATTTGTTAATTCATAATTCAGTTTTAATAGGTTGTATGTTTCCAGGAATTTATTCATTTCTTCTAGGTTATTCAATTTGTTGCTGTATAATTGTTGAGTATAGTAGACTCTTATGATTCTTTATATTTCTGTAGTATTAGTTGAACTGTGTCCTCTTCCATTTCCAATTTTACTTATTTGATCTTTCTTTCTTTTTTCTTTAGTTAGACTAGCTAAAGGTTTGTCAGTTTAACTTTTCAGAATCTAATGTTCAGTTTCATTGGTCTTTTCTATTGCCTTTCTAGTTTCTATTTCATTTAGTTCTGTTCTAATCTTTATTTACTGTCACTATTTCTGTCTTTATTTACTGTCATTAGTCATTATGATTTACTATCCCTCTAGGAATAAATGAATGAAGAAATGCACATATGCTTGTTGTTCTTGTTTTCTCTGCTTTGAATATCCTGTCTCCATTTTACATTCCACAACTCAGTCTATTCTTTCTTTAAGACCAAGCTCAGATACACCTTTTCTAGGAATTTTTCTTTTACTTCTCACACTTCTATGAATTTCCCTTCTTTTAGCACCATATGGTATTTGTTGGTTTGTTTGGCTCCTTCTTGTGTCGTAGATTCTGTAAAAACAAGGATCGTGTTTTAAGTGTTTTTGTATCCTAATAGCTGATACATAATAGGCATTTGGCATTATTAAATAAATAAATGAAAAGTTGATGAGTGGTTCCCTATTATAAGGAATATGCATGGAAATATTTGACAATTTTAGTAGATGAAGAGTTTATGAAAATTAATATAATGAAACTTATCTAAGAGCTGTATGAAGATTATAGGAGTCAAGTGTTACTGTATTTTAAATAAAATGATATCTACAATTTTAAACTTGGAGTCACATAATGGTGTAGCATGTAGAAGTGGAAATTCTGTGAGATCCTGAGCACATGCTGTGTATTGTGCTGTGATCTACTTTCCCTGACATCATAAGATGTTGAATAAAAGGAGTGGGACCAAAGCAAAATATTTCCTTTTATGTTAGCTACAGATTTTTGGAAGATATTTAAAAACTTTTAACATAAACAGTTGTTATGTATTGCTACATTTTCATATTATTCTTTTTCATGATAGTGATTCATGGTATGTAATCTATAGCTAATGTCAGCACATGTATTACTAATAAATAAAGATTCAACAGTTTTGGAGTGTTAAGAAAGATTTGAATTATGAATAGATGGGAGATAGTAATTGCATCAAGCATATATTTTATAACATGAAAAAATGATAAAATGTAATATGACATGGGGGAATATAGAGACTTAATGACAGAAAGAAGAAATGTACAAGAGGAGACAATTTATCAGGATAAAGGATACTTTTTTTCCCCCAGCATCTCTTGTTAACTGATTTCAAGTAATATCCTAAATAGAGTTTCTCAGAGTGGGGTCTCAGACTGCTTGCTCCTTCTGGTAAGACTGACTTACCTGGAGAGCCTGTTAAACATGCATATTTTTGAGTCTCACCTTAAAAACTAATGATTCAAGAGGCCTGGACTAAAGCCCAGAAATACACATTATTAATGAAATGCCATAAAAAGTAAGAACACTAAAATTTAAGAACACTTTTTAAGTATTCTTTACTCATACCTCGGAGATACTGTGGGTTCAGTTCCAGACCACTGCAATAAAGTGAATATTGCAATAAAGTGAATCATACAAAGTTTTTTGTTTCCCAGTGCATATAAAAGTTATGTTTATACTGTCCTGTAGTCTATTAAGTGTGTAATAGCATTATGTCTAAAAAATGTACACACCTTAATTGAAAAATACCTTATTACTAAAATATGGTAATGGTAATCTGAACTTTTAACAAATTATCATTCTTTTTTGCTGGTGGAAGTTCTTGCCTCAGTATTGATGGCTGCTGAGAGATTAGGGAGGTGGCTCTAGAAGGTTGGGGTGGTTGTCTTGTTCTTAAAATAAGACTGCAACAAAATTTCCCACATCAATTGATTCCTACTTTCATGGTAGATTTCTGTGTAGCATATAGTGCTATTTGATAGCATTTTATCCACAGTAGAACTTCTTTCAAAATTGGAGTCAATCTTCTCAAACCCTTCTGCTGCTTAACCAACTAAGTTTATGTAATATTCTAAATTCGTTATTGTCAACACTCTTCAGAGCATCTTCACCAGGAGTAGATTTCATGTCATGAAATGGCTTTCTTTCCTCATCCATAAGAAGTAACTCCTCATCTGTTCAGGTTTTATTATGATATTATAGCAATTTAGTCACATATTCAGGTTTCACTTAGAATTCTAGTTTGCTTGCTATTTCCACCACATCTGCAGTTGCTTCCTCTAAGAAGTCTTGGATCCCTTCAAGTCATCCATGAGAGCTGGTTGGAATCAACTTTTTCCAAACTCTTGTTAATGTTGCTCTTTTGACCTCTTCCTATGGATCATGAATGTTCTTAATGACATCTAGAATGGTACCTCCTTTCTAGAAGGTTTTCAATTTACTTTGCCCAGATTTATTGGAAGAATAACTACCTATGGTAGCTGTAGCCTTAATGAAATGTATTTCTTAAATAATAAGACTTGAACGTCAGAATTACTCCTTGATCCATGGATTGCAGAATGAATATTGTTTTAGCAGGCATGAAAACAACAGTAATCTCCTTTTATATCTCTATTAGAGTTTCTTGGGTGGCCACGTGCATTGTCAGTGAGCAGTCATGTTTTGAAAGGAGTCTTTGTTTCTGCGCAGCAGATCTCAACAGTGGGCTTAGAATGTTCAGTAAAACATGGTGTAAGCAGATGTATTGTCATCCAGACTTTGTTTTGTTTATAGAGCACAGGCAGAGTAGACTCAGCATAATTCGTAAGGGCCCTAGGATTTTTTAAATGGCAAATGAGCATTGGCTTCCATTAAAGTCACCAGCTGCATTATTGCCTAACCAGAGAGTTGGCCTGTCCTTTGAAACTTTGAAGCCTTGAAGCCAGGCATTGACTTCTCTTCTCTAGCTATGAATGTCTTGGATGATATCTTCTTCTGATAGAAGGTTGTTTCATCTTCATTGGGAAATGTGTTGTTTAGCCACTTTCTTCAATGATCTTAGCTAGATCTTTTAGATAACTTGCTACAGCTTCTGCATCAGCATTTGCTACTTTACCATGTACTTTTATGTATAGAAATGGCTTCTTTCCTTAAATCTCATAAACCAATGTCTCCTAACTTCATAATTTTCTCCTACAGCTTTCTCACATCTCTCACCCTTCATATAATTGAAGAGACTTAGGACCTTGCTCTGGATTAGGCTTTGGCTTAGGGGAATGTCATGGCTGGTTTGATTTTTTTGTCCAGACCACTCAAACGTTCTCCATCTCAGCAATAAGGCTGTTTCACCTTGTTGTCATTCATGTGGGCACTGCAGTAGCACTTTCTATTTCCTTCAGTAACTTTTCCTTTGCATCCACAACTTGGCTAACTGCTTGGTGCAAGAGGCCTGGCTTTCAGGCGGTCTCAGTTTTTGACATGCCTTCCTCACAAGCTTCATCATTTTTAGCTTTTTCACTTGGATGTGTGGAGGTCATTGTAAGGTTATTAATTAGGGAATAGGGAAGCCTGAGGAGAGAGAGAGAGAGAGATGGGAGAATAACCAATCAGTGGAGCAGTCAGGACACACACAACATTTATCAATTAAGCTTGCTGACTAATGTGGGGGTGATTCCTGGTGCCCTAAAACAAATACAATAATTACATCAAAGGTCACTGATCACAGACTACCATAACAACTCTAATTATATAATATAATTGTATAATTCTAATATAATTATAATGAAAAAGTTTGAAATATTTCAAGACTTTCCAAAATATGACACAGGGACACAAAGTAAGCAGATGCTGTTGGAAAAAGTGGCACTGATAGACTGGCTCAATGGAGGGTTGCCACAAACCTTCAATTTGTAAAAGCTGTCTTTGAAGTGCAGTAAAGTGAAGTTCAGTTAAATGAGACATGCCTGTATCCATTTTATAATAGGCAGTGTTTTGTGTGGGATACATCAGAGAACAAAGAAGGAGACAATCTCTGACTTTGTGAAGCTTTTATTTCTAATAACAAATTATAATTTTAAAATAATGTTGATCTTCAAAGGTCAGAAGTTCTATGGGAAAGTAAATAGAACAGGGTATGGTAAATAGGGACTACCAGAGGTGAGGGTAGGATTACAATTTAAAATAATATAGTCAATGTAGATTTCCTGGAATATGTGTCACTTCAGCAATATCCTGTGGGGTGGCCAAAAGTGGAAACAGAGAGAAAGAAGATCTAGAAGATTATTACTATCATCTAGGTGAGAAATTGATGGCAGTGTGGAACTGTTGATTGAAGATATGAGATTTGGTCAGAATATGGGTTTATTTTATAAATAAAGCCAATAGATATTCTGAGGAATTTGATATAAAGATGAGAGAAAGCAGAGTCATGGATGATTCCATGTTATCTCATCTGAGAAACTGGAAGAAAATATTTGTCTCAATTAAAATTGAGATGGGGAAGATTGTGGGCAGAAGATGATTTCATCAAGCAGAACAAGAGTTGAATTTCAGACATATTAATTCAAGATGTCTACTGGAGATGCAAGCAGGATATTGATTAGGCAAGTGGATGGATAAAGGAGGGGAGAAAACTGGACTGGAGGTATAAATTTTGGAGTCATCAGCATATAGGTAGAATTTAAAGCCATCAGCCTGTAGATTGGGTGAGATTACCAAAGGAAAAAGCGTAAATAGAAATGATAAGAAAGTAGCATAAGAGGGCACTAGCAATGGAGGCTGTGAAAGTAGATGAACAATTAGGTAGACAGAAACCACAAGAGTACTTTACATTAGCAGCCAACAAGAATACCAAAGAGGGAGGGATCAACACTGTCAAATGCTCATGACAGGCTAATTAAAACAAGGACCTGGAATTGATTACTGGATTTAGTACCCATGGATATATGATGACCTTAGCAAGAGCAATTTTGCTGATGTGGTGAGATAGAAATTGTGATTGAAGCATGAGAGGAGAGGACATAGACACAAAGTACTGACAGCTCTTTTGAATTTTATTGTGAAGAATAGAATAGCACATAACTAGAGAAGTAAGTGAGGTCAAGAGAAGAAGTAACCTGTTTGTATGCTGCTGGGAAGATCTAGTTAAGAAAACTATATTCAGAAGAGAAAAGGAAAAATTGTTAGAAAAGTTAGTCTTTACAATGAGCACAGGCAATTTATTCATAACAGGAGAAAAGACAGTCTGTGAGCACAGATGGAGGAGATAGGTAAATGTGTGACTTACAGCTTGTAGAATTTCTCTTTTAATTACTTCAGTTTTCTCTTTTTTGGTGAAATTAGGAAGCAAGATCATCAACTGAAAGAGAATGGGAGAGGTCATTAAACATTTAAGGAGAAAGAAGATAGGACATTGTGAAATGGGTGGGGAGAGTGAATGGAGTGACTGCAGAGTAAAATAGAATTGGTTGGTATTCAAATCCTATTGGAGGTTGAAGTTTATAAATTTTGAGTGAGAATAGTCATTATGGCTGGTGGGATTTTCTCCTGATACTTGGAGCCTCCCACAGGCCTACTGAGTACGTGTGCCTGTTCCTACTCCAGTGTAGGTATTTACTCTAGCTACTCCCTTTGCCTGGAATCCTCTTCTCCCATTAAACCTCCTCATGGCTTAAGACTTGGCTTAAATGCTGTCTTCATGAGACCTACCCTGACCACACTGTTTAAAATGGAAAGTTCCTTGCCCTAGATTTCCTAACTTCTCTTATGCAAGTCTATCTTATTCTCTAACACTCATCACCTTCTCACATACTACATTGTTTGTTGTTTCTTATTTCATGCGGTAACTTTCTTCCCCTACCTTCACTAAATGTTTAAGCATCACAGAGGCTTGGATTTTTGCCTGCTTCATTTATTCCTGTATTTCAGGTATCTAGAAAAGTGCCTGGAATACAGCATACATTCAGTTAAATATTCACTGAATAATATAATTAGTTGATTCTTTTGGTCTGGTGATCATAAAGTTCAGCAGACTAAATTCTTTAGCACATTATTTAATGTCAATTGACATATCCTTGAAAGTAGTATTGTTGTCTTATTACAATTATTTTAGGTTATTAGTTTTAATAATACATTGCACTGAATGGGTTCTTAATACTCTTCATAGTGTTTTCCTGTTCGTGATACCACGGTAGTCTAATTTAGTATACAGGAGCCTGATAGTCATCTCATTACCTAATGGCATAAAAATAACAATTTATTTCTGTTCTTTCACATACTTAATTTTCTTGGTTTGAGCTGACCTACCTTACTTATTCCCGCTTGTTATAGGCAGTTTGTGTTTATATATAGCTACTAACTGAATGCCTTGCATTTAGCAGGTGTCTATAAATATCTGTTGATGTAATTTATTGTAACACTTCAGTATAGTTTTCACTAACCTGTCAAGGTCTACTGAACATTTCTAAGAAGAAATATTTAAATTAGACTACTTATTAAAATTTTAGCCCAGAGCATTATATAGAAAGGCAAATTTTAAAGATTCATGGGAAATTAATTTATTTTTGAAAGCAATTTTTTACTGTATTTAAATTTTATCCTTAAAATTGCTGATTGATTTTTGAAACTATTTTTCTCTGGCTCTTAAAACTTGAATCTATTAGTTACCTCTTATCTTTGTACCTAAGAAGGGTTTCTAATGTGAGATAAATTTCTGAGCCATAGTAATGTTTCCTACAGGAAGGAATTTGGGTTTGTAGATTTGTTTATTGTGTTGCTTCAGCACTTCTGCAGCTTTGCTTCAGTAATAAGATTGCCATGTTAGCACAAAAAAAAAAACACTGAATCTTGCTACTTCCTCGGCTTGGCAGAGAATTTTACCACTGCCTCATCTCCCTACTAGAATCTTTTTTATAAAGATTTTTAAAAAAATCAAATATTTCTCTTAAAATAATATTAAAATCCTGAAATTCAATTGTCATAGAGTTTTGATGGAGTGATTATAATTAAATATTTATATAACATATGTCTAGACCACTAAGGGAATTAGAACACTGATAATAGCATAACTTGTTTTAGGATTTTTAGATTCAATGCTGGAAATACACTGACTGGTAAATAATTAGAGATTTGTAAAAGGCATATGACTTTTCTCTTAGAGGACATATACATTCCTACCAGTTTAGTGGCAGATATTTTGAAGTGTAATCTGTGACTTTGATCAAAACACATTCTTTTTATTTTTTGGAAAGAAGCCTCCTATGGAGTCTACTCTTTATGTTACATATTTGAAATCTTCATTTTATATTTAATTATATTTAAAAAATGAATTTGAATAGCGAATGTTAATTTTCATTTAACAATATTACTTACTGAAGTATGTTTAAAGCAACAGATAATTTATTTAAATTGACTCAATGTCCTATTAGGTGGCTATTTGAAGATAAAAACACTTTTAAAAACCTTAGTGACATCAATATCAAAAAGAAGAGCCAGAAGCAGTTTTGCTGCTTGAAAATATTTATCTTGTAACCTGTCACAGTACTTTAAGATCATGTCATAGCAAGTTTGAAAGGAAACCTGCAAACCTGAGTGCCCTCACCCTGGGAGACATTCCTACAATGTAATGGACTGGACTAATTATTAATGATTTTATGTATATTATTTTGATGTAACGGACCCCTGATTGAAAACTAGGGGGTGGCCTCTGGTGTTATGTAATATGTATATTTGTTTTTGTCCATGGTTCCTGGCTCCTAAAATCCTTGACATCTCCAAAAGCAAAAAAGATCATGTCATAAGGATTAGCAAAATCTGGTTCTTGCAATTGTTGATGATTTAGAGGGAATAATGTCATCGATCTTGAGAATTACATATATTATTATTTAAATCAATTTTATATATTTATAATTTATAAAATTATGGAATCCATACTATGGGATAACATCTATGAATTTTTGTAAGATTTCCAATTATGTTATTTATGTTTTGGTGTGATTAATTAACATGTTTAGGTCTAGATTTTAATTTTTTTCTTTTGGAATAAAAAGAAAAATATTAAGATTTATATAAAAGCATCATTTAAAGCAAATTCTTACCTTCTTTTAAAAATCTACTTGCAACCTAATTTTATGTTATATCTGTGTCACTTTAATTGTTATTAACAGTGTTGTCATTACTTATAACCACAAACTAATTCTTTCAAAATTTATGTCTTCCAATTACCTACAGATATGAGGTTACTAAATGATATAGGTAACTGTTTATCAGACAACATGTGATAGCACATTATAGAGTCATAGCTTTTCCAACAGAGATGATTTTTTATTAGTTCACAATTATTTATCTGCATCAGTAACTAAAAATGTTCTTATCTTTTACTATGAAATTCTCCAGAGTTACTAAAGTGGTATAACCATGAACCAACTCCACTTGGGGGAACAATAGCTGTTATTGAATAAAAATAGAAAAAGGTGTTTGAAAAACTGTTAAATTCAGCATTCTACTCATTAATAACACTTTTCAGTTTATTCCTGGGTGTCTATTTATATGCATCTATATACAATATATGTATATGCATGAAATCAATCTTTTGTTATAAGAACAAACATTTTAATTCATTGTGTACATTGGTGTCTGCCACTGACAAGATTGTTTGCAAAGTCAGTGATAACACGTGTCATTTTACTGAGTGATTAATTTCTATTGGCTCAAATCACTAGGTTAGTAAGACAAAGTAGTTACTCATACTCAAAAATGCATAATCAGTAAATAGTTTTGGGATTTATCGCTTTTAGACTTGAACTGTTCCACTTATTTCTGAAATGGATGGATTATTTCTACTAAACATAAAAATGAAAACCTTTTAGCAAGTCTTCTAGTCTTAATCTTTTAGAGCAAATTAAGTCCTTTAAAAGGATGTCTTAGTTTGTTCTATTTGTCAGTAATGTATTACTTTCACTTTATCATTTTGCTTTCACTTTATTTTTTTTAGAAAAATTATAACTAGTCCATCAAATTAGATCACTTTGATTTATAATACTGTGTTACAAATGTGTGCAAGTCAAATTTTGGGTGCATTTTAAACCACCTTTTTAAAAAATTACTATTATATATAGCAAAGATGCCAACATTATAAAAGTTCCTAGCTTTGATCTCAAGATAGAATGAAATGAATTAGTTCTATGCATTATAATTATTTAACTTTAAAACCAGGTAAAATTATATGAACTTCAGCATTGTTAAAGTATACTTCAGTATTTCCACAACATCTCAGTTCAAACTTTATGGCAGGTATTTTGCCAGGTATTGAAGATGCATACACAAGAAAGACTGATCTTCCCTCGGGAAGCTCATAAAAATTTGACAGAGATAGAAAAGGTGATGGTACTGGGGGAAGTGGACTTTATTATTTAGCATTTATTTGGTGTACACAATGCAGACACTTCATAATATTTTAATTAGCTCTTGTAATACCCCATAAGATATTTTTATTACTCCCATTTTACAGAAGGAGAAATAGTCTTAGAGGTGACAAGTGGCCCACGATCATAAAACTAGTAAGTGGCCGAGTTGTGATGCAGGCCTTTTATACTCCACACTCCATGTCGATTTATACTATAGGAAACCTTTTGTATGCCAAGCATAATGAAGATGTGAAAATGGGTAATATATGGTCCCTGTCCTCAAATAGTTCTAAGTTTTGTGAGAACAACTCATGTTCTAAAAAAATCTAAGATTCCATTATTTTAGGCTATGTTTATTTAAACCTATCTTACCACAGTTTCACTCAGAAGCATTAGATGATGATAAAAGGATGATTAAAGCACATTTTCCCATTAATAGTTGTTTTCATTCATTCATTATTTTAGATTCAGAGGTACATGTGTAGGTATGGTACATGGGTATGTTGCATGATGCTGAGGTTTGGGCTTCTAATAATCCCATATCCCAGATAATGAACATAGTACCCAGTAGGTAGTTTTTCAACCTCTGCCCCACTCCCACCTTTCCCCACCATTTGAACTCTCCAGTGTTTATAGTTCCCATCTTTGTGTCCACGTATACCCAATGTTTACTTCCTACTTTTAAGTGAAAACTTGCAGTATTTGGTTTTATTTCTGCATGAATTTGCTTAAGATAAATGGCCTCCAGCATCATTTATTGGTTGCAAATGACATGATTTCATTCTTTTTTATGGCTGCAAAGTATTCCATGGTGTGTATGTACCACATTTTCTTTATCCAGTTTACTGTTAAAAGGCACCTGGGTTGAATCCTTGTCTTTGCTATGTGAATAGTGCTGGGATAAACATACAAATGCAGGTGTCTTTTTGGTGGAATGATTTATTTTCCTTTGGCTATATACCCAATAAGGGGATTGCTGGATCGAATGGTAATTCTATTTTTAGTTCTTTGAGAAATTTCCAAGCTGCTTTTCACAGGGCCTGAACTAATTTGCACTCTCACAGACAGTGCGTAAGTGTTCCCTTTCTCCGTAAACTCGTTAACATCTGTTACTTTTTGACGTTTTAATCATAGTCATTCTGACTGGTGTGAGGTGGTATCTCATTGTGGTTTTGATTTGCATCTCTCTGATGATTAGTGATGTTGAGCATTCTTTCATATGTTTCTTGGCCACTTGTATCTTCTTTTGAGAAGTGTCTGTTCATGTCGTTTGCCCAATTTTTAATGGAGTTACTTGTTTTTTTCTTGTTGGTTTAAGTTTATTATAGCTTCTGGATATTAGTCCTTTGTTGTATGCATAGTTTGCCAGTATTTTCTCCCATTCTGTAGGTTGTCTGTTTACTCCATTGATAGTTTCTTTTGCTGTAAAGAAGCTCTTTAGTTTAATTGGGCCCCAATTGTCAATTTTTGGTTTTGTTACATTTACTTTTGAAAACTTAGTTGTAAGTTATTTGCCCAGGCCAATGTCTGAAAGGGTATTTCCTAGGTTTTCTTCTAGGAAGAAAGGTTTTTAATTTGAGGTCTTACATTTAAGGCTTTAATTCACCTTGAGTTAATTTTTTTATATCTTGAAATGTAGGACTCCAGTTTCATTCTTCTGCATATGTTAGCCAGTTTTCCTGGCACATATATTGAATAGGGTGTCTTTCCCCATTATTTATTTTTGTCAATTTTGTTAAAGATCAGTTGGTTGTAGGTGTGCAGCTTTATTTCAGGGGTCTTTATTCTGTTCCCTTGGTCTGGGTAAACCACATTTTGAACGTGAATCTGTTGATTCATTTTCTATTCTTTCTTCACTTTTTCTGTAAGAGATTTTTGTATCAAAGTCTTATAACTGGTGTGACTTACTGCTATTATCTTCCTCCCCCCCGCAACACATTTTTTTGTTTGTTTGTTTGAGACGGAGTCTTGCTCTCTTGCCAGGCTGGAATGCAGTGGTGCAATCTCGGCTCACTGCAACCTCCACCTCCCAGGTTCAAGCGATTCTTCTGCCTCAGCCTCCTGAGTAGCTGGGACTACAGGCATGCGCCACCATGCCCAGCTTTTAAATATCTATGGAGTCTTGCTTGGTCGCCCAGGCTGGAGTGCAGTGGCACAATCTTGGCTCACTGAAAGCTCCACCTCCCGGATTCACACTATTCTCCTGCCTCAGCCTCCCCAGTAGCTGGGACTACAGGCGCCTGCCACCACGCCTGGCTAATTTTTTTGTATTTTTAGTAGAGATGGAGTTTCACCATGTTAGCCAGGATGGTATGCATCTCCTGACCTCGTGATCTGCCTGCCTCGGCCTCCCAAAGTGCTGGGATTACAGGCGTGAGCCACCATGCCCAGCTTATTAATTATCTTAAATTGCTGCTGAGGAATATTGTATTGTCCTGTACAACTCATCTCAATTAGTTTTGCTCATTAACCATTCAAACAGAAAACCAGGGAAGTATCTGAGTTTTTTTTTTTTTCTTTTTTTTTTTTAAGACCAACTACTTTATTTTAGTTCAGGTAAAATTTAAATTTCTAGGGTAAAAAATTATGGTCAGGATTAGTTAGTTTTTGGATGCAACCGAACATTTTAATCCATCTTCAAGTCCTCCTTGCAAAAAGCATGTAAATCTTTCCTATGTTATCCCCTGCCTCTTAAGCAAGGAAGACTTAAAGATACTTCATCATCATTATGGATGGAGTAAACTACAACGTATCAAATTCTAGGTGCCACAAATCAACAAAATAAAAGGTAACCAAGTGCTAGTAATACGTGTGTGTGTGTGCGCGCACACGCGCATGTGTGTGTGTGTATGTAGAATCATTGATTTTCACCTTGGGTTGGTCATATAAAAATACCCAGGATACTTTTCAAATGCAGCATTAATACCGTGAGATTCTGATATGCTGTGTATGTTGGAACAGGTAAGGATTGGAGCAGGACAGGCAATGGAAGATAGTCTCCAGGGTATTTGGATTTCTGCACTTTGAAAATGATCTTCAGGTGCTTTTGATAGTTTCAGTTTCCCACTCTTCCAACCTCTTTTTTAAGAACACTGAAAAATATCGCCTAAAATAACCTCATGCATATCAAGTCAATATGCATTTACCTCAACTGTATTTAACTTACTAATCATAATTCTTATCATTCAGTGATCACAAATGCCAGGAACTATGAAAGTTGTATTGATTTTATTGTAGATGGTTAAAATTATTTGGTGCTCTGTTATGCATTAGAATATAATAGTTTAGACAAGTAGTGTTTTACTGAATGAAGTTAATAAGCTGAAAAAAAGGTAATGTCTAGTATCTCACAGATACTTGCTGTGTCACATTTCTTAGGTTAATCTAATTTGTTGTTTGCAGCAGCACCATGAGGCAGGTACTGGGAAAACAGGCCTGGCTGGGGAAGACAGAGCCCCTTGAGTAAATGGCTTGGCAAGGCAATAGTACCTTTGTACAAACCCCTCTGCAGAGATTGTGCATTGAGCAACCTTTCCAGAGCCTATGACCTTTACTACTGCACTTTGCTATTTTTTGCTAATAAGTTAGATTTAGAGTCTTTGCTGTACATTTGCGATTTAATTAATTAGCAACTGTTTATTGAGCACCTGTTCTTTCCATTGTTTGAGAATTTTCATGTGTGTGTATATATATACCATATATGTGTAATTTATACAAGAGTTTGTTATTAATGTTTTTGATGTAAGTAAAAATCTAAGCTTATAAAATAAATGTAAAATTAACATTTTATTGGATAACATTTTATTTGATACTTTTTAATTTTAGTTTATCGATGGTCGACTGGCAAAACTAAATGCAGGAAGGGGTTTCTCTGATGTATTTGAAGAAGAGATCACTTCAGGTGGCTTTTGTGGAGGTAAAGACAAGTTACAATATGATTATCCATTTTCTCAAATAACAGTCATCTCAGTCTTTGCACTTGTGTCTCATAAAACCTATTTCATGAACAACTATTTTCTCCTAAATATGGAATGTCTTAAATATATTTTTTTCATCTTATAAAATATATGGTATTAGCTTATTTTGCCTGATATCTGTTACTCAAGGCATTAAGTTGGCCTCATGAATTGGTAGCTCTTGGCCTGGATAATCTCTTAATATTGATGGAAATCAGTAATACAGAAATCCAGTCAACTCGTATCTTCCTGTCTTTCCTTCTGAATAGTAGTATTCTCTGCTAGAAAACTACTAATGATGGTTATTACTGAGTATGAATTTAAGAACTAAAGTTACGATTGGTAATGCAATCCAAAAAGAAAGGTCTGAACACCAAAATTCTTTCTACATATTTAAGTAACTGTATTATTATCTAGATATCTTTACCTTTTTTACTTTATAGATCACTGCAGCATTAGGAAAGTTTCCAGTTTACCATTCCATAAGTACAATTAATCCTTCTAGTGTAAATGTTCAAATAATATTATAATTATCTAGGCAATTAATAACTTACAAACTGATATTTTTGCACGATTGCTGTGGTGTATAGTCTTGACTTGCAGAGCATTTTGCTTGAGTCCTTGAAATGACCTGTTCATTCACTGAGTATTTGCTGGGTGCTTACAATGTATTAGGCACTGTTCTAAATATTAGGTGTACTAAATAAACAAAAATCCCTGTATTCTATATCTTAGTGTGTTAATGTTTGACCTGGTATAATAGCAATTTTTAAAACTTCTTTGTATGTTTGTTTTGAGGAAAAAAAATTTCGGTCTATGTGTAAATAAATAGATGCTGGAATTGAGAAATGAAACATGAAAAGACAAAATGTAATAGGTACTCCTCTACACATTCCACAAAATTTAACGTTATTTTTAAGATTCATTTTCCCATCATGAAAATATAGAAACCATTGAGATAATTGGTTCATTAAAGGAAGTACAAATGAACTCAGCAGTTGTGGAACTTTAAGTATAGCATTTCATTGAAAGCATTTAGCTTGGGGAAAAGTTAGTTTGCTTGACTCAGCAAGGAAGCTGAATGTGGAATCATTCAGCTCCTTGCTTCCCTCAGTTCATGGGTAAAAATTTAGCTTCAATTGAACTTTTGTGTTAAAATAATGCTTTTTTACTTCTCAATTCAGACAAGCAAAATATTGTCAGCTCATGGACAAGTTGCTTGAGGCATCTCTTCAGTATTTACATAACTGCTGTCTCATTATCTTTATGACCCGTGGGGCTAGTAGCTTTTATAGAATTGAAGATGACATTTTGTGACAATAAGAGGCTAGAACTATGATCCTTTTGTACAGTTAAATTCTGTAATCTTAACCATTGATCCAGGTACCTCTGTAATAGAGTAGAGATAGGTGACTTTTCTGGTGGGAGGGCCTACTAAAATTTTTCATGAAAAGCCTTATTGTTTAAAAAAGGTTAGGAGAATATGATTGCCAATTAGTATCTGACTTAGAAATTGCTACATTTTCAATACAACTTAATGCCCACTATTTTGTTGTTCTTTATTAAAATGAAAAGGTTTTGAACTCTTATTTTAATTTGAGAGAGCCAGTACTTATCTAAAAGGAAAGCCTAATTTGACAAATATTAATTCCAGTGAGTACAGCAAGAAAGTTCCTTAGAAATTTGTGCCTGTCAAGCATTATTTTAAAATTATTCTATGTTATGTTATAGATACACAGACTTTTTTTGTAGATGAAAATAAACTCAAATGTGTTAGAATCTGAAATAAAAAGATGACTAATATAATAAAAATTAGCAGTGTTCTAACTATTAATTAGAAGATATCCATCCAGCTAGGGGTGTGTGTGTGTGTGTGTGTGTGTGTGTGTGTGTCTTTACAAAATGGTTCCTAGAGGTCAGTTCCAAACATTTGTCATTCACACTACCCTTGTGAGAAAGAAGAATATGTTGATGTCATGAAATCAACCTATGCTTCAAAGAAGTAAACTGATCTAACATTGTTGTTTCTCTCCTGATAATAGTAATATAATAATTGCTTATATTTATTGAGCACTAGTATGTGGCAGAAACTCTCCCAAGAGCTCTACAAATATTATCTCATTTAATCCTCACAACACCCAAGGAGATACTTTCATTAGCTCATTTTTATTGAGTATTCAGCTCAATAATTCACTCAAGGTCACACAGCCAGTAGTGGCCAGAGTCTCAATTCCACATGTGTCTATGTGACTTCAAAGATATCCTGTTTTTTTATAATAGATTTTCTTAATGCAAAAACATTCAGTAAACAAGAGTAATACTTAACCCTTTCCTACTCTGATTGAATCAAAGCAAAATTCTCATCTCTTTTGATTTTCTTGTAGATTTTTTATACATAAAGTCCTAGAAAGACCACTGTGGCAGAAATTAACATTAAAGCTGAGAAAAACTTATGTTCCTTTAAGCAAAAATAATTAGGAAATTTCAGAGAAACATGTATTTTCTCTTCTTTATCATTGCAATAGTAGTTTATACACTATTTTTGTTAATGCCGATGGTTATGATAAAATGAATATGAATATGATGGAGCTTTATCATTATTGTGGCTCTGATTAAAAATATACAGTGCAGGACAATCAGATAAGGAACATCTAGATTCACATTTGAATCTAGAAGTGTATGGTTACAGAATCTGTGAATGCATGCATGTTTTTAAAACCTGCCTCTGACCTGTGAGCCCTCAGCAGGACTATTAAGGAAATCCATGTCACACCTTATTCCTTCATGAGACCCTTGCAACATCTTTGACCTTAACTAAAAAGGAAAATTTTAACTTAACTTAAAAGGAATGTGTAAAGGGAAGAATAATCATGGAGTTTAAAAGATAATAAAACAGGACAGGAGTAGAACAAAGGATGCATTTAAGTAAACATAGTATTGGTCTGTGAAAAAGCAGGTAAAGAATATTGAGTAGTTAAGCACATATTCTCTCTTTAAATATTTTTTTCATTTAAAAGAAAACTAGTTTTTAAATTTACACCAAGTTAACTTTAAAAAGGAGAAATGTTTTCAGATTCTTTTTATGAGGAGTGTATAGTTACTCTCCATCACTAGCATGTGTTTCTTCCTTAGTTTACACATATAATCTGATGAGTCTTTTATTTGTTCTTTTATTTATTTTTCCATTCTTATTTAGTTTTACTGACTAAGGTATCAAAGGAATTTGAAGGAAGCGGTAGGTAATATCAGTTTTAATGGCATTTTTCCGGCCTTGTTGAACAATTTAGACCAATTTATATTTTGAGATAAATAAGTACAAATTACTGAAATTTAAGCAAGTACATTTGAAGAGAAAGTCTTGGCATAAGTGAGAAATAGATATGTTGTCCTTGAGTGTGAGAAAATCACTTGTTTTGTTAACAAAAATAATGTTAAGGATTTCCTCAGTAATGCGTATTATTGCCATAATCCAGTTATTTTAAAAGAAGGATTCTGAGGGATTTCTTCAGCATTCAAATTAATTTTTAGAAGAACAACAGCTTCTTTTCTAATACTACTAAAGAATAATGTGCTTTTCTCATAAATATTGTGGAAATAGGAACCTTAAATCATAAAAGCACTGAAATTTAGAGGCACAATTAGCCCTTAAAACTTTTAAAATAGGAATCTGCCTAAATTGTACCATGTTTTCCTAACATCAAAGCAAGGGACTTCCTTGCCCCTATATTATGAAATTTTAGATTATTACTGGTAATTCTCTCTATTAACCTTCTTTTTCAGGGTATTAGCCTTGAGCAGTCCCTTTCCCTTTCAAATATAATTGCCTTGGGTGTGATATAGAGGAAACTCTGTATAACTTAAGTTTTAATCATATTTTACATAGCAGTCTTAGACGTAGTTTTTCAGACTTGAAGGAATAATGAACCGGGAACTAAAATCCTAGATGATTATTCTTTTTCAGTTGCTAGCCTTGAGAACATGAGTGAATAATACGTCATCATAGAACCCCAGTTTTCTGTTTTGGCAAATTATTTATAGTAATAATGATCATTTATGATATTTCTTCAATATACTATGTACCATACCAAACATTGTTTAATCATTCTCTTTCATCCTCACAATAATCCTGAAGGGCAATGACTATTATGCTTATTTGATGAATGAAGAACCTGATGCTCAGCCAAGTTAACGACCTTATCCTAAATCACATCCTTCACAAGGATAGAGTAGGCCTGAGCTCCAAAGGTCCATTGGACTTCAAAGCCCACTTCCTTCTCATTGAACTGACCACTTATGGCACTGTTTGCCTATTCTACAGTAGAAAAATACAGTTCAAATAATGTAGATAAAAACATGTGATGACTTGTACAGAGCTGAAAATTAGCTTTTTTATTCCTCATAGTTCTAAATAAGACCCTAACCTTTCTACAATGGTTTGAAACTTTTATGATAGCTAGTTTCTTTGTGGTTCAGAGGTTTTAAAAAATTGTTTTCTGAATTGACAAAGGTTACAGAATGCTAAACTGGTGTTTCTTCCTCCACTTTCTTACATTTATTTTGGGAAAACAATTAAAACACTTTCCAGAATACTGTGAATAATAACAAAGTCTTAAATATATGATTTCCACTCAACCATTTTTAGTAGAGAAGTAATAAGTATATGAACTGATGAGAGCTCTTTAAATACAGAAATAAACATATATGAATAATCTGGATGAGTAAAGATCTGTGGTTTATTTTGTAGTTTAAAAATATCTCTGAGAAATAAGTTGGTAGGATAACTTGGAATGTTTTACTATTTTACAAGGGAAATATACTTTTAAAAGTTTAGTCAAACCAAATATCACCTGAAACTCATACCTTTTAAACAGTACAACTTATTTTTACAAAGGTTATTTTAGGTAGTTACATTTTGCTGTAGTTATTTCACAAGTTAAATAATGTGAAAAAAAAAGTTTGTTGTCATATTTCATCCCCAGAAAAGGTGCAGTGCTGTGTTCTGAGTAGTCAGAGATGTTTTGCAGAATAAAAATTGTTTCTTGAGATTTCTTTTAAATTAGAGTAAGATTTTAAATATAGAAGTGAATCCAGAGCTGGACTCACTTGCCTGATGTTGATCAGAGATGCAAAGATAACAGCTAGAAAGAAATTTTGGGACTGAGATCATTTTGTCTCTATTTTGTAAGAGCAAGGTGATACATCTTTTAAAATCCACAGCCACAAAGTAGAGGAGAACAGTATGTTTTAGGGGTTCTTTGTACTGGATAGTGTCTGAGTAGCCATTGGGACTTAAAAAAAAAAAGAGAGAGAGAGATGGAGTCTTGCCCTGTCTCCCAGGCTGGAGTGCAGTGGCATAATCTTAGCACACTGCCACCTTGAACTCCTGGGCCAAACAGTGCCCCGGCCACAGCCTTTCAAGTAGCCGGCACTATAGGTAGGAGCCACTACAACAGACCTGGGATTTTGTTTCTTTATTGTGACTTTTTACCCCTGTGACTTAGGGAGTATTTAAGTTTTTAAACAAGAAGGTAGCTGAAATCTAACTGAGATCAGTTTATGGGAAAGATTAGATAAGTTGTATATGTATTTCTTTTTTTACCTTCTGATATCATCTTATTGACTAAAGTATTTATCAGTTTGGAACCAGATATGTTGATTGCCAGATATTATTAGAACTACTTTTTTTAGTGCTTGAGCTTTTTCATAATCACGACAACCTATAACCTAAAAGCTGCATTTGCTTCACATTTCCTTGGGTAATAGTTTTCTAACTTAACAGATTTACAACTAGAGGATATTTTCAAAACTAAAACTGCAAGCTTACATTAAAATAAAGTTAGCTACTAATCTCTGTTAATATTTAGCAGTTGTAGAAGAATGTTTTTTTGTTGCCAAAGTTTTTGCACTTCTAAATTTTCTTCTAGTTTTTTTAAAGTTCTCTATGTACATGAAATATTATTTTAAAATAAACCTAATTGTGTAAAAGAGGCAAAGTTTACAAAACAACATAGATATTAAACATTGAAAAGTCAGTTTGAAAAACATAAGAAATTTGGATTTCAAAAGAGAGGTTGGTTATATTTTCTCCTCTGAGGCTAATATTAAAGTGAAAGAAGATTGAACACTGTTAGGTTTCAGATATGGATGAAGAAAAAGTGATTCTCTGTTATTCCTAAAATTGCTAATTACTCTATTCCTAAGAATTAGGGCAATTTATTAGTTCTTATGATGCCATTGCTTTTATTGCTTCTTTTACAACAGTGCATATAAAATTTGCCTACTAAAAATTGTACAAATACTAGTTCTTGATAAATTTTGGTTTACAATTTATCTTGATAAATTTTGGTTTATGATTTATTTTTGATCAACCATTCCTGGCATCTCATTTTTATATATTCCAGGGAACCCAAGGTCATATCAACAATGGGTTCATACAGTCAAGGTAATCATAAGCTTTCAAATGTTATTCTTTTACTCTAATATAAATGGAGAAATGTTCAGCAAAAGTATGCTGTTTATACTTATGCTGTTTATTTGAAATATTTGAAATGTTTGTATATTTTGTCATATTTTAAATATTCTTATTTTATGTTTATAGTTTGTTGATACTCATTAAGATAATTTTTAAATGGAAAGTTTTGGTCTAAAGATAAATGGCTCATTTTGAAAAGCAAGATTTTCCTGCCAAATCTTGTTTTTCTTATATTATTTTCCAGAAGAAGAAATTAGGTGGGTTAGTAGGATTTGATGGCAATTTTATAATTTGTGGTAATGTAGTTTTGTTAATATGATTTTTAAATATGAAACTTTCTCCGACAGAGACTTTATTTGCCCAATATTAAAACAGCTGATAAACTTGTATTTCTTTCTTATTAAGCTTTAAATATATTCAAATTACTAGTCATATTGCTCAAGTCTACCTAACCTTCAAGGAAGAAATGATGTTTAAGTGATGTATTATATCAACTAAAGAATAAAGTGGAAAGTGTACATTTTGTTTGAAATTATATAGTACATAGAAACTTGAAAACACTGAACATGAAATAATTTGTGTATGTCTTTAAGTTGTGAGTAAAGCTCTTTTTTTATGCAACTTACTATAATACTTTGTTTTCAGGACATTTTGGCCAAACGTCTTTCCATTTTTCTTTTGCAGAAAGGAGGTGCACTATTCAACACAGCAATGACCAAAGCAACCCCTGCTGTACGGACAGCATATAAATTTGTAAGTTTTTTTGATATTTAAAAATCCTACTTATGAAATTATATAACATTTTCCTAGATGATAGTCATGTAAATTCTGAATATTTTCTATTTTTCTTTTAAATAAACCTAAAAATTTTAGGATTAATATTGACCAAAGAAAATTCAATTGTTAAAATTATAACATTGCATGCAGAGGGTAGTTTCTTTTATATAATCTAAAAATGGTTCTCATTTTATTTCAAAGCTATCAGCAAAGTTGTGCAGCAAATTGAAACAGTTCATGATGGGATGCCATTTTGTAAAATGTCATTATTTCATTTAACAACATTTTACATTCTTGCTGTGTACTTGTGGCTCAAGTAGGGGGAAAAAAAAAAAAGAAAAATGTAGCAAGGTCTTTTCCCTCAAAGATGCATTTACCGTCTATTAACATTCTTCAGTGAGTCTCTAAGGCAAGCTTGTTCAACCCATGACCTGTGGTCTGCGTGTGACCTAGGATAGCTTTGAATGAGGCCCAATACAAATTCTTTTTTGTTGTTTTTTTGAGACAAATTCTCACTCTGTCACCGAGGCTAGAGTGCAGTGGCACGATCTCTGCTCACTGTAACCTCCACCTTCCAGGTTCACGCGATTCTCCTGCCTCAGCCTCCCAAGTAGCTAGAATTACAGGCACCCATCACCACGCCTGGCTAATTTTTGTCTTCCTAGTAGAAATGGGGTTTCATCATATTGGCCAGGCTGGTCTCAAACTCCTGACCTCAAGTGATCTGCCCACCTCCACCTCTCAAAGTGCTGGGATTACAGGTGTGAGCCACTGCACCTAGCCCCGACAGAAATTCTTAAACTTTCTTAAAACATTACGAGATTTTTCTTGTAATCTTCTTCTCCTTCTTATTATTATTATTCTCCTTCTCCTTCTCCTTCTCCTCCTCCTTCTCCTTCTCCTCCTTCTATTCCTTCTTCTCCTTCTCCTTCTTCTCCTCCTCCTCCTTCTCCTTCTCCTTCTCCTCCTCCTCCTCCTCCTCCTCTTCTTCTTCTTTTCCTCCTTCTTCTCCTTCTCCTTCTTTTTTTTTTTTTTTTTTTTTTTAGCTTATCAGCTTTTGTTAATGTTAGTGTATTTTATGTGTGGTCCAAGACAATTCTTCTTCCTCTAGTATGGCCCAAGAAAGCCAAAAGATTGGACACCCTTGCTCTAAGACTTATAGGAAAAAAACCAGAAATAATAGTAAGAATAATAAAGTAAACAATAAATGATAAAGTAAAAAAACTCTTTAATATGACAATTAAGACCCTTCAAAACCCAACCCTTCATGTCTAGTTCCTTTTCCCCCTACACCTCAGAACCTTCCATATCTCTGAAGATACTTACCTGCTCTTCGTTTCATGAATATAAGATATTCTCCTCTGCCCTTTGATTCTTGGTCAAACCATTCCTATTAATTGGAATGTCAGTTTCTTGGCCTTTATCCACCTAGAAAACACCAGTTCATTTTGTAGGACTTAGTTCAGACATTATTTCCCCTGAAAAATTTTTCTGAACCCTACACAAAAAAAGTTTATACACATATTTTTGTCTTCTCAACCCTACACAAAAATGTTTATATACGTATTTTTGTATCTGTAGGACCTTCTGTTTCCACACTTGTTTTGTCTATGTACATTTCTGTCTTAATACTAGTCTAGTAACTTCTCAGGAGGGAAGCTAGTGGGTTGTGTTCAATACATTTTTAAAAATTCAATAGGTCATATATTTTATATTTCTAAAAATATTTAAGGCAATAGTTTTTATTTTGTAAGAATTTGTCTTCAAAAGCTTTTCTCAGTAAATGAATTGATGTGGTTGAATTAATAATAAAATAGTATATTTTAATAAAAGTTTAGAACTTCTGTTATTCCTTGACTGAAAATTGTGATAATGTGGCCACTCTTTCTGTTTAAAAATTCCATTCAAATATTAAATTTTATAGTAGGGAAGCTAATCTATAGAATTGATTAAAAAATACAGTCCCAAAATTATAGTTATTTGAACCCTAACCATAAAGCCAAAGTAAGACAAGGTTATCATTTTGCCTTAGAAACTTCAGCCTCTGCATTTGTTTCATTGTTCTATGGCTTTCCTAGGAAACCTTTCTGGTGGTTTAAGTGCAGTTTTTGAAGAGATTTTTTTTTCACACTGAAATAGCACACAACTACCATGTGAAAAAGCAAAGTAATGTTGATCCTTGTTTCTCATATTCATTTAATATTCTAAAAATAGTTTCACAGTCAATAGCCCTTCATTTTCTTCTGGAGCAGGCAGTTGAGGGTTTTTTTTTTTAGTCTTGAAGTTGTATTGTTTTGCCAAATATGTGTCTTGCCTTAATTTCCCTCATATTTTTCACAAAAGCACAGCAATGAAGCAAACATATTCAAAACCCTATTCATTATTTTAAAATTTATCCTTCTAATCAGTGGAGTATTTTATTTTGAACTCTTCTCTGCAAGGAAGTAAAATCTTTTCAAATTAAAAATTCTGTTCTTTGGGTCGGGTGCTGTGACTCACGCCTGTAATCCCAGCACCGGGAGGCCAAGGCCGGTGGATCGCTTGAGGTCAGGAGTTTGAGACCAGCCTGGCCAACATGATGAAACCACCTATCTGTTGAAAATGCAAAAATTATCCAGGTGTGGTGGCGTGTGCTTGTGGTCCTAGCTACTTGAGACACTGAGGCAGGAGAATTGTTGGAGCCTGGGAGGTGGAGGTTGCAGTGAGCCAAGATTGCGCCACTGCACTCCAGCCTGGGCCACAAAGTGAGACTCTGTCTCAGGGAAAAAAAAAAAAATTCTACTCTGGAGAATTATTCCCTAAATTAATTAATTTCAGGTGAATTAAGGTCTTTAGAATATACCTAATCACTTTTATCATTTATCTTGTGATCATATCATCCCTGAATCCAGAAGTTTGGGGCAGGTAAGTCAGTCATTTTGTGACCTTTGTAGTTGTCTCTAAAACTGATCTTTCCAGACTGCTTATTTTCTGATATCTGTACTCTGAAATTCCTTCTTTTACCACAAATTGCTATGAATAAAACTCCCAATTTCTGTTGTGTGGTATAACGGAATTTACTTACCTTGGTTTTCTATAGGTAGTAAATTTTTCAAAAGTAGGAATCATGTTTTTACCTCTATCTCATTTATTCACAAATTATTTGAGTGCCTATCATGAACTAGGCTTTATACTCATCATTGGAGTTATAGCAGAGCATGAAGGTACAGTAAGAGATACTGTCCCTACTTTTATATTTGTTTTCCTATCACTTTGCTCTGCACTTTGAACATACTACAGAAATACTGAGTATGTGTTTGTCAAAGCGAATAATGATTCCGTCCTGTTCTTACAACATTTTTATACTTATTTTTATGGTTACAATTTTTTCCTGTGCTTTTCATGCATATGTTTTTCCATGCTGATAGGGGTCATACAGAAAACTAGAGTTATCATACACACTTGTATAAATTTAAGAATAACAGCAAAGTGTAATTCATATTTTATTTGGCTAAGCGGTTTTCAAAGTCATCTTTCTTGTTAGGTCTCAATTTTAAATTATTACCAAAGCCATTTGCTTGGAGCATTTCTCTGGAGAATACATGCATTTTGTTAAGCTTCAAACTGGTAAGTTGAAAAGGATAGAGAGAACCTATATCCCATCTTCAGGTAATCTGAAGGAAGTCAGAGAAGGACATAGGACAACAATTATTTAAATGAATCAGTGCACTATGGAATTATAGAACCATGGGAAAGACTGACACTAGTAGCCTCAACTCTGTAGAGTATCTGAAAAGATTAATGTGATCAAGTGGATTAGAGGATAGTTAGCTAGATTACAGTCTCCCTGAGTCACTATCCTTGTTTTAAAATGTGATTATAGTAGTACTAATCTTACAGAATTGTTGTGATAACTACCTAAGATAATGCATGCTAAGCACACAGTCATATATTTAGGAAACAAAATATGAATTCCTTTTCTCTTCTTTTTCACCTTGGCCACTGTGAGTAGGAATTTCTAGTGGAACAAAGGCTAGGGCTTTCATGAAAGCCCCCAGTTGTCTTTAGTTAAGTTATACCCCACAGGAATCACAGCAGGGTGTGAGAAACTCAAATGCTGTGGCCAGATTCCCTGTGAAACATGAGTATAGCTTTAAATTGTTAAATGACTTTTAATTTTTACCAGAAAAACTATATATAAAATACCATTCCATTAAGATGGCTCTGCTAATAAAATTCTGTGTCTGTCTGTAAAAGCGCTTAATAAAGCTTTGTAAAATTGCCAAAGTTTCTTCAAGTTAAACATCTGCCCAAATAACTTGCTGCTGGGATGTACTTTCTCTGTTCCTCCAGTTTGTTAACAGTTTTAACATTAGTAATCTGGTTTATTCCTTTTGTGTTCTTAATAGTTTAGGAAACAACATAGGCTAAATGTTAGCCTTCATATGATACTTGTATACAAAGAAGAGACTAATGGTTTTACCAACTGATTTAGGTGTAATAAAATAGTAAGTGATAATGTGTATCCCTGAAAATAGAGTGTTAAGATTATAATCTGTTCTTTTTCTAAATCATATGAATAGTTAGTAATTGTCATTAGATGTGGTCTTGTATACTTATTCTTTAAATGGTAATGGAACTATCCTGAGCCAGGCACATTTATTATCATTTTCTAGGCAAAAAATCATGCAAAGCTGGGACTAAAGGAAGTGAAGAGTAAACTAAAACACAAGGTATGTCATATTCACTTTTTTTCCTTTTTACCTTGATTCTTGTATTAATTTGAAGTTTATACTTTACAAATTAGAAATTTATGTTTTTAATGACTTTTGAAATATGCTTAGCCCTTTGCTCAAGAATGTTTTTTTTATAACAAGCCCTCTGGCAACTATCTGCTATTCTGTATGCATTCACTGAATAATCTCTTTACTGTTTGCATATTTTATCACAGAACTATGGAAATCTTCAAAGATGCTTTAACAGGATGTATGTTTTCATAAAGTTAATTGCCTTAATATCACAATTGAAGTTCTTGCTTTATGCTAAGATTTTTTTTAAATATATCTTTTGCGTAGAAGTAATCCAGGAACGCCATCATTTGTTTTGATAGTCTCATTCCAATAGTATTACTTTAAAATGAAGAATGTTCTTAATTTACAAAAAATTATGTATGTATTTAAGCTATGAATATTGCAGATATATAAATATGTGTATATGTGTGTTGATTTTAATTTATATCTTTGCAGATTTTATTATCAGTTGTTATGTTTTGAATTTTTACCTTTGGAGAAAACATACTACTAAAAACTTCCACTGTAGTGATAGAAAATTATCTTTATATAAATTTTATTCAGATTATTCAAAGTAATCTACGATTTTAAATTATTTTTATTAAATTAAATTTGTAATATAATTAAGATCATTGATCATTAACCTTATTAAATTAAATTTATTAATTTCGATTATAGAAAAATGCATTTTCTTCTTAGATTCTTTACACTTAAAGCTGAAGTGTTATTTTGCTACTTGTATGTGTATCAGATACTTTGTTTATTAATCTAAGACATTAGTAATAAAAGGAGTGCCTTACAATTATTGCCGGTATATTTTTTCATATGTAGGAAAATGATGAAGATTATGGGACCTGTTCTAGTTCTGTACAATATACACCAGTTTACAAATTACACAATGAAAAGGGAGGAAACTCAGAAAAGCGTAAGCTTGCTCAGGTAAGTAAGGTTATTTACCCTTCATTCCTCCACATTCTCAAATTATATAATTCCAATAAATTATTTAGGTACAATTTGGATCCATTTATAAGAAAACCTGCAGTATTGGTCAAGGGGAGGAGTAGGTGGAATCTGGGAAGGCTACAAGGGGATCGAGAGTCAAATGTTTCAGATATCAGTCTCCACATGCTTTGTTAGCCCATGCCGTCATAGATCTCATAGTCCAGTGAGGGAAAAGACAATTGAATGTGTGATTCTTATAGAATGTGGATATCTTGATGATAAACTGGAAATCAGAGGATTCCTTTACTACAAAAATAAAATCAATCTTATACATGGGTATTTGGCCATTAAAATAGTCTATAGAAATTAAAATCTGAACTACTGTACTATAAGTCTGTTCTTTTCTAAAGTTAGATTATTTTATCTGCTATAAATATTTAAAGCTTCTTTTTATATGCTACTTAAAATATTGTCTCAAGTGACAGAGTGTTCAGAATCATAGCTATAAGTGTTTCTGGTTTTTTTTTTCAGAAGTGCATTTATGAAGGCTCTAACTAAACAAAATTGGTACATACCAAATCGTATCCTTAGAAAACTAGCTTCAACAAAGAATTCTTGAGTGGACTCTAGCTACAAAATTACAGAACTGGAAGTGGCTGCAAAGCTTCATTTATTACAGTTGCCAAGGTTTGCAGATGAGAAAATTGATAGCTAGAATGGTCACAAGACTTGCCATAAGTCTCATAACTGATCAGTGGCAGAAGGAGGTGAAACCCTATCTCTGACGCTCAGTTAGCTTTCCTGGTTAGCCAGGCGCCACAGAAATATACATGGCCATAAAGTGCTTCCATGGGTCTTTGTCTTCGAGCCCATTTTGTGCTGCTGTACCAGAATACCTGAGACTGGGTAATTTGTAAAGAACAGAAGTTTATTTCCCACAGTTCTGCAGGCTGGAAGGTCCAAGATCAAGGCACTGGCACCTTATGAGGTCCTTCTTGCTGTGTCATCCCATGGTGGAAGGCAGAAAGGCAAGAGAGATGAGGGGGGCAAACTCACCCTTTTATAACAGCACTAATCCCACCCAAGAGGGTAGAACCCTCATGGCCTAATCACCTCTTAAAAGTCCCACTTCTTAATACCATTACAATGGCAATTAAATTTCAACATGATTTTGAGAGGACAAAATTCAAACCTTAACAGTCTTAACATTCTTAAAGTCTTTAAGAATGGGAAAGGATAGTGAAGCTGTACTGAAACTCCAGGCCTTTGTAGGAAAAAAAAAAAAATCCCATTAATTCAGTCATTCATCAACACTATATGCCAGACACTTTTCTAGATACCAGGTATATATAAAAGGAAAACACAAAAATTCTCTGACTTCATGGGACTATTTTTGTAACATACTGAGTATTTCCTTCTGATTTATTTATTTTTTAAGCTGATATTTTCACATTAGAATTGCATAATTGTAGCATACCGATAGTCAATAGTGATTGTCTGTTCTAGAATAAGCCCTTCAGTAAAATAATTATTCCAGAAGTCAGAAACATTTTCTTGTTACTGCTGTTAACTGGAGAACATTTATTAATGCGTGAACTAATGATGGATTTGCTATTGATTTTTCTGTTGTTTTTTCCCCACCACTAATATGCGCAATTCTTGTCTTTTTTCAAGCTTTAACATCTCAAATACTGTCGTAAAATGTTTACTGGCTTAATGTTGGAGCATTTAGGTTATCTTTACCATGGCAAGTAGATTTTCTGTGAAAAAGAATATGAGATCTTTGTTACCTATAGGATACTTTAAGATATAAAAAAAAAAAAAAGATTTATATTGGAGAAACACGTTTCCTAAATATCAGTTTCATGTTATGACAATTATTAGCTCCTCATATTTTAATTAATTTATATTTCATTACAAGTTGACTGTTTATAATTATATAAATTTATAGGGTCTAAAGTAGTGTTATGATTCATTAATATAATGTGGAATAATTAAATAAAGCTAGTTAACATTTCCATCACCTCAAATACTTAACATTTTTTGTGGTAAGAACATTTGAAATTTGCTCTCTTAGCAATTTTGAAATGTACAGTACTCTATTTGTTAATTATATTCACCATGCTGTAAAGTAGATCTAAAAAAAATTTTAAAGTCTTTCTTTTAACATGGCATAGCGTTTTTATGATAATGTAATTACAGAATACATTACTGATTTCTGTTTTTGTTTTCTGTTAACTTCTAAAGACAGTTTATTTATTACATATATTTAATGTGTATAACATGATGTTTTGATATACATATACGTAACAAAATGATTACTACACTCAAGCAAATTAACACAACTATTATCTCAAAGTTACCTGTTTTTTTGCAAAGTAAGAACACCTAAAATCTATTCTTTTAGTAATTTTCTAGTATACAACACAGTATTATTAACTATAGTCCTCACACTGTACATTCTGATAGAGAAAATTGTATTAGGTTATGGAAAACCTTATAGAATAATGGGTTCCATTCAGTGTATACTTATACTAAGTCTTCAGGGCTATTATGTATTATCATTAATTCAGTTATCTGCATTCATTAGCATTTTATGGTTTACAGTAGACATGACAGCAATAACTATACAGGAATTGAGAGGAATAGGGCTTATTCTTTAAGAATTCTAGCATGATTTTCGTACTTGCTGTATAGGAATTTGTTAAACCTATGTGTTTAGAATTGTGATGCAAATGTTGATAATATCTGAATAACAATCTTTTGTTTTCAAATGATAAATATCTGAGGAAATGTGTATACCTAGTATATATGTTTCTTTTTATTCTTTATGTGTCCCATTATATAAATAGGTAAATATATCTGTGTGTTGTATATACCTTTTTTTTTTTTTATTTTCTCTGAGACGGAATCTTGCTCTGTCCCCCAGGCTGGAGTTCAGTGGCACGATCTGGGCTCACCGAAAGCTCAGCCTCACGGGTTCACACCATTCTCCTGCCTCAGCCTCCCAAGTAGCTGGGACCACAGGTGCCCACCACTAAGCCTGGCTAATTTTGTTTTTGTATTTTTAGTAGAGACCGGGTTTCATAATGTTAGCCAGGATGGTCTCCATCTCCTGATGTCATGATCCACCCTCCTCAGCCTCCTAAAGTGCTGGGATTACAGGCATGAACCACTGAGCCCAGCCTGTGTTATATATATCTTAATAGCAAAATTTTTAAGAGTTCATATGCCCAATCATTTTTCGCCTACTAGTATCTATTACAGTTTAGTATTTTGCTTGCATTTTTTTCTATAACTGAAATTTGATTTTTTAGTTTTAGATTCACATATGTATTTAACAAAGAGCTAAATTTTGGGCCTTCTGGCAATTTTTTTCTGCTACATTTCACCCTTAACATTTTTTTCCCAAGGCTTCCAGAGTCCATGCTATCTTGCATTACTAATGTTACTTCTTTGAATTGATATTGAGTTGTTACTGCTTTGAAATGATAGCCAATTGGTGGCCAACAGTTTATTTATAAAAGAGCAGGGTACATTTACATTGAAATTATCGTCAAATCCTTGATTTTAATTATTTAGTTTTAATAGTGTTAGCAAACTCACAAATTAGATAAAATAATATCAAGCCATTTATTATAAGGATAAAGGCATTCTTTAGGACATCGAATTGCAGGAATATATCCAGGCTTCTGGTAGGATTAGAACTAGGAAATGGAAAAAGTAATCAGGGAAGAATATCAGCTTCTCTCCCTACCCTACTCATCTCATCTCTCACTGTCTGTCTCCCTCCCTCCCTCCGTCCCTCCCTCTCTCCCTCTGTGTCCCTTTTCTTCTTCCTCTTCTTTTCTCCATCTTCCTCCCTCTCCCCTCCCCTGTTCCTTCATTTCTCTCTTCCCCTCCCATTCCCTCTTTAATACTTGGCCTGTTCTTTCTGCTTATTTGTTCATTGTGCATTCTGTATTTTGGCTTTCTCAGCTTCTCTGTGTCCTTGACACAGATCTTAAAGGCCCTCAGTTGAAGCAGCCACTAGAAATGGATAATTCTAGAATCCAATTTCTTAAGGAAGAATGAAATCAGCTTGCTTGGCCCAGGCATTAATCTTTGGTTCAATAAACTCCAGCCAGAGAGGCAAGGAGAGTACCATGTTACCAAGGGCAGTAGGGGTGGGCAGTAGGGGTGAGTGGGGTGAACAGTGGAAGCAGTTGTCAGAGAAGTGGTTTTAAGGACTGTGACAATATCTCACAAGATGTCTACTGTTTCTAATGGCTTTACACTATTTTGCTTTTCAAGGTTTCATTTACGTGCAGTCAATGTGGTCAAAACATATTAAATGAAAAATCCCAGAAATAAACAATTCATAAAATTTAAATTACATGCTGTTCTGAGTATTATTATAAGTGTTCTTTTTCATTATCAGTTATTGTTATTAATCTCTTACTGTGCCTCATTTGTAAATGAAACTTTATCATAGGTATGTATGTATGGGAAAAAACATACTTTGTATAGGGTTTGGTACTAACTGCACTTTCAGGCACCCGTGGGGGTCTTGGAACATATCCACCATGGGTAAGGGGAAACTGTTGTAATGCTATTTGCCAAAAAGTTATATTTGCAAAATAACAAAAACAAGTCGGCATTTATAAATGCCTGGAGGCTGGAAATGTGTACCACAAATCTGGGGTTTGATAAATTTAAGGTCAGCCTACCCTAATGGATTGATGTTGCCTTAATTCTCTCCTGAGAATTGAGCCACTTACACTAACAAAAAAGGCTACAAGTGGAAATGAATTTAGGGTACTGTATTTGCATATTGGGCAAGGAAATCAAAAGTCATCAGCCATAGTCTGCTGCCTTTTCTTTGCAGTCTGATATTGCAGAAGCTTCTTTGGTTTGCTTTTCTGGATATAATCCAGCCCCATTGATTTAATTGAAATATAATACAGTATGTTATAGAAGAGGCAGAAAGCTGATGCTAGAGCCCTGGTCATACTGTCTTATGATGATTACCAAATCCAGAAATTCTTGTACCCTAACTCTCCAAGTATAATAATATTGGGATCTGTGCATATTAAGCTTTTCAACTAAATATGTAATATTTCTAGAAATATTTGGATGTGGTTAAAGGCAAAGTCTAGTTATCAATATGTATACCAGAGAAACTAATGTCTATTCATTTATATTCTGCCTATTTCCAAAAATACTTTCATGTCTTACAAAGAACCATAGAAAGATTAAACTGTATTAAAATTAGGTAAGTTTTAAGGCAGGGAAAATGTTAAATGTAGTAAGAAGCTGTTAAGGCCTATTTCCTGCACAGCCAAAATGAAGAGAAAAGCACAGCTACATGATTCATAATCCACAAAGTTTTGGTTTTTAAAAAGTTGCTTATGAATTACCCAGTCATTCCAAAGAAACAAGGTAGATATTTTGGATCCACAAATCTTTTCAGCGTCACAAGAGCTCACATTCTGGTGGAGGTACCTAGCGGAGGCAAAGATTTTTGTTCTGGAAGACAGAAATTTGGTTTTCTTCATTTAGTCTCTTCTGTGCTGTTTATTATTTGAAATGCTCAGTCTCATTAATACCTCTCTCAAAGACAGCTTAGTTTACTAGCTGTTGAACCTCATTAAAAAAGGTGAAAACAGGTACAAGTGGAAATAAAATACACTCTTTTCTTCCTACTGTAAGGCTACTGACAAGTAGCATCACTGTCGTGTTAGAACTGGCTCAAGTATCCAAATTCTCTTAAAAGATTTGTTATGTGGTGAATTTAATTGCCTAAAGGCAAATTTCTGCAGGGACATTTGTGATTTTGTAATCTAGACAATTTTCTTGTTCTTATTACTATTTTTCAAACTTAAATTTTTGTAGAGTTGAAATAATAGAAAAATTCGCTAGAGCAGCCTCAGAGGACATAGGGAAGATGGACAGTTTTGTAATAACAGTGAGGCTGTCTGTGTATGTTTGTATTTATGTGATTCATTTAAAACTTCCAACAATCCAGTCAGGGCAAGAATTATTATCCCCATTTTACAGATTTAGAAACAAACGGAGATTAATAAATGTGCCCAAAGTTCTACAAGTAATAAATAGCAGAATAGGAATTCAAAAGCAGGCAGACTGATTCTAGAACTTAGGTATCTAACCACTACCATCATGCCTTTGTGTTGGATGGAGTGATTGTGGAAGAGGGATAGTTAGAAATAAAGATACGGAGTTTAGAGCCAGACACAGCTTAACTTTGAAAAAGGTACTAGGATTTAACATTGAGCAAAACAAAATATTCCTAAGCCTTAATTTTTACATTTGTAAAATAATACTAAAAGTTATTTTCCCAGGATGCTGTAGGCATTATAGATAATGTATATAAAATATCTCCCACATACTTGGTACTTGATAATCGGTAGCTATTTGTTTCTGGTTACTGTATCATATATCTTGAGCTCCAGGTCTTTGTAGCAATGGCACCATCTGACTTCTCTCTTGGTAGTTACAGTCCAGGATCACTAATAATCTCTAATCACTAAAGTAGTTAGGACTCCTAAAATTATCCATCTTCATTCTAAGTAGGGATGACCATAGATCCCAGTATGTGACTTGAATAGAAATATAAACTTATTGTACCAAGAAATATCTTATTTATAAGTTTATAAGACCTTAAGTATATCATTTTATTGTGAGTAAAATTGAGTATAGTCTTCACTCATCCCATTCCTAGTCCATTTGATTATTCATTTCAGAAGTGGATCTCAGTTGTCTAAAGAACTTTACATTTCCAGTTTCCAGCTAGACTTGTCAGTGAGAGACTTTATTTTCATCTGTTTTTCAAAAGATGAAAATGAGATTATGATCATTTAAATTCCAAGAATGTATTTTAAAGTAAAACATTGTGAAGTTTTATAATCTGTGTGCTGTAGAAAAGAAAAAGAACAAAGTTCTAAGATTGTGTTTTAAACCTGTTTTCCAGTATTTAGCTTATCTTTGGAATAGATTGTGAATCTATAGTCCACCTCCAACAAATAGTAATTTGTGTGCTGGTGTGCTAATTAGTATGGCTATTTCCCGTTTTGTTGATGAGGCTTAAATAAATGTCAAGGGTACAGCCATGAAGATCTCCCAATTAGGCTCCACATTTGTAAAACCCAACCCTTTTCTCTTCTGTGTAAAGATGACAGTTCCAACAGCAGCCCCAGCCTAACAGGACTCCAGGGAAAGGATCCTTCTCTGGTTTTATTGAAAACAGGGCCAGTGAGTCCATTGAGAATACGACCACTGGTCATGGTGCAGAACAGTCTTAATCCTACGTACTTACCTTCTTTCATCAGTTTTATTTTAGAATAGAATACTGGAGACTTAGTGAAAAAATATAAGATAACATAAGTCTATAATCTGAAATTATGTTTTAAAATATTTACTTGTAAACATTTATTAACATTTTCTATTCTAAGAATAAGAAATTTCTTTAAATAATATGTAAAATTTATATATATCTGAGATATTGCTCCATATTAGCCATGCGTGGCTTAGTCTAGCAGTTATAATGTGTATGTTTCTGTGTGTCTTCATGAGACTCACAGACACCTCAACTATGCTACTGAACAAGCATGAGAGCTTAGCTGTATTACAAGTCAACATTAACAGATGGATGGCCCTAAGCAAGGCAAAATCACCACAACAAAACCTAGGGAAAGTGGGGGACTGAAGCTTTTTGTTGTTAAGCCCTATTAAAACCCTGGCACACGATCATGTGCCCGCGCGCACATGCACACACCACTTTTAACTATTTCATGTCTGGGACAAATAGCAATCTTTTTAGATTTTCAACCTCTCCAGTTAATTATGTAAAAACAGCATGAGAAAATATGAGTGGAAAGTTATTTTTCATTTGCAGTGTGATACAAAGCAGTATGCTTGTTGATAAATACTCTCACTTGGAATGTTTACCCAAATACAGTGTTTATAAATAGAAATATGTTTAATAGTCATAATTTCTACTGTTAGACCAAGCACTATTAAACTGGTGGACATTTATTTTACTTTTTTAATATAGTCACATATAGACTAATAGTTTGAGATATAAATAGTTATCTTTTGAATGCACAAATAAGAATGCTTTAAGCATAAAATATAATCTTGTGATTTTATATTTTTATCCATTATGCAAGGTAATATCACACTTAAAAATGAAACTTTTTGGCCGGGCGCGGTGGCTCAAGCCTGTAATCCCAGCACTTTGGGAGGCCGAGGCGGGTGGATCACGAGGTCAGGAGATCAAGACCATCCTGGCTAACATGGTGAAACCCCGTCTCTACTAAAAAAAAAAAATACAAAAAACTAGCCGGGCGAGGTGGCGGGCGCCTGTAGTCCCAGCTACTCGGAGGCTGAGGCGGGAGAATGGCGTGAACCCGGGAGGCGGAGCTTGCAGTGAGCCGAATTGCGCCACCGCACTCCAGCCTGGGCGACACAGCGAGACTCCGTCTCAAAAAAAAAA